>NC_025998.2:96413654-96529781 GCF_000442705.2 Elaeis guineensis | reverse complement strand
AGTGCAGGGGTAAAATGATAATTTTAAAATTTTTTAAAATCACTATTTTACAGCAAAAATTATTAATTAATCTAATTAATTAATAAAAATTTATCCTACACTAGGATCTAAATATGATATATAGTATGCATGCATTTAAATTTGAAATTGAATTTGAACAGTAAACACTTTACTGTAATGTGTTCAGAACACAATACCTTTGTGCGGGTAGTAGATCACTCGTAATCTGATCATCGTAGAAGAGTCTGATCATCGCGATGCAGTCACATAGCGTGTCTGACCTCTATGGATCATCCACACGAAGTTTCCATCTGATCGACTCCTCACGAGTGCTAGCTCGTTGTAGAGCCTTTCGACGGTCGATGCTAATCGAACTCCTTCGATCGATGTCTGTCGATTCTTGGAACTCTGGATCATCAGCAGACGTGCTTGAGAGGATGATGAAGATCTTTCTAAAATTTGGTGGGCTCACGACACTCGTAGCTCACTTCTCACTTCCCAACTCCAGGCTGAAACCCTGAAGAACTCACTGAAACAATGGCACATTTTTCTTTCTTTTCTTTCTTTTTCTCTCGGAAAGATATAGACCTTCACCTTGCACACAAGGATTTCTCACACCAAATTTTCTCTTAAAATTTTTCTTTCACACGCCCACTCTTCTCCTCCTTTTAAAACAATCAAACGTCTTATCCACGTGAGAGGATAAAGATGAGTAATTGCACATTTGAATTCAAATCAAATTTCGAATTCAAATGGAAACCAATTTATTCCTATCCACTAAGGGCATGAGAAGAGAGGGGTGGGCTTAATTTTGCATGAGTGATTTCATGAGAAACATTTTCTCGTGTAATAAATGGGGCATTAAAAGAGGATAAGGTCAAGGTGCTAAGATTGGTTGCTCATTCAAATTCAAACTTTGTTTTGAATTTGAATGGCCAACCAATCATCCTTATCCACTCATTTGGGCATTAAAGTAGGTATGAGGAAGGATTTGCATGAAAAAAATTCATGAGAACTTCCTTCTCGTGAATTCAAATGGGCGCAGTGGAAGTGAGGTGGCGCAGGGAGAATGGTCAAGGTGGTTTCATTATTTAAACCAACCTAATTGAACCAAATAAGTTAGGCCCAATTAGACTAATTTAAACCCAACTTAATTAGGCTTAATTAGGCTCAATAAAATCTTAATCAAATCAGAATTGATTAAGCCCAACCCTGATCAAATCAGGGACCAAACCATCTCGACGATTAGGTCAACTCTTAACCTAATCGGGTCAAACCCAACTGAATCCAATTCAATTGGACTTGATCCAAAAATAATTACTCAATCAAATTAAGTTAATTAGTGATCAAATCACTAATTAAATCTCTCATAAATATTGAGTCCAAATCGATGGATAATCGGGCATCAAAATTCATCGATATGTAACCCTGATCGAAGAGTCCTAAACCAGTGGGACTCTTGACCCCGATACCCAAAATGTATGGGACTCATGATCAGAGAATCTTGATTCTCGATCACAGAGTCCTAGACACATAGGACTCATAGTCCATGAGCATTAGGACTCTTCATCAGCCATCAGATCAGATAGGAACCTCTAATGTATGTGACCCCGCAGGTTCGAACCTAAGCCGGTAGCATAGGAACCAATTTCTGTACTAATCGAAGTGACCATCTAGCAATGGTACCGATGACCGGATAGGTTGAATAGTTGCAATCGCAATACTCAGAACCTACGTGAATATGGTTACTATATAATTCATCCTTTTGACCTCTGTGTTTAGGACGACTCAGGATTAAACTGTCAATCCTGATTAGATCATCCGAATCATGCTCAACTCAAACAGTCCTGTGACTCCTCACAAAGACTACTCTGGCCAAAGTTTTGCTAAATTGAAACACAACTGTACATAGCTTTAAACTGGAGTGGTCAATCCCATCTTGACACACGCACCGACAAGTCAAGTACTTGACTACACCCAGCAGCCTTCCGTCACTGAATTAGAAATTCAGGTAGTCCAGTGCCTAAGTGCAGTGAGTTGCTTGCAAGTCACCGTGCGGTCTCAGGTCGGAGGATATTTATACTCATATTCCATCGAAGCAAATCTTGATAGCAGAAATAGCTCTGGAGTCGGTCACGTTTAGTGCAGATGTACCCTTACATTTCACCTGTATGCCATACCAGTGTCTGTACACTCATTGGTTAAGAGGACAACCAACCTATATGGCACACAACGACCTATGCTTGATAAATATTGTCATCCTTGGTAACAACGTATCATTGGTGCGAACAGATTTAAGGACTAAACGACAAATCCTCCTTTGTCGAGTCTAAATAGTCCTAAGGACTTCACCACAACATAGGAGTTCATTAGAAGATGAAATATTTATGATGAAAAATATCAAAATAATTTTTATTAATTCATAATTCATGTACATATACAAAAATGAGCACAACCGTCAATAGGCTGATGATTGGCTTTGGGATACTATTCCCAACAATCTTCCACTTGGCCTAAAGCCAATCGGTGCTGTATCTAATACCCATCTTTGACTTGTAGTCGTCAAAATCCTTCACCGCAATGACTTTAGTGAATGGGTCGGCCAGGTTCTCCTTTCCGTCGATCTTCTGAAGGTCGACGTCACCTCGATCCATAATTTTTCGGATGAGATGGTAGCGGCGCAGAATATGCTTCGTCCGCTAGTGTGCCTTGGGTTCCTTCGCCTGAGCAATGGTTCCAGAGCTGTCACAGTAGAGCAAAACTGGACCAACAAGGGACGGTGCTACTCCGAGCTCGATGATAAATTTTCTCAGCCACACCACTTCTTTGGCAGCATCTGATGCAGCGACATACTCCACTTCACAAACTGAATCAGCCACTGTGTGTTGCTTGGAACTCTTCCAGTACATAGCCCCACCATTAAGGATAGAAATAAATCCCGACACACTTTTGCTGTCATCGTGATCAGACTGGAAACTAGAGTCTGTAAATCCTAGAAGTTTCAAGTCTGATTCACTATAAACAAGCCACTGGTCCTTAGTATTTCTTAAATACTTCAGGATGGTTTTAACAACATTTCAGTGATTCTTCCTTGGATCAGATTGGTATCTACTCACTACCCCTAGTGAGTATGCCACATCTGATCGTGTACATATCATGACGTACATGATAGATCCCACTACCGAAGCATATGTAATCCTACCCATACGCTCTCTCTCTTGAGGTGTTGTTGGACAATCCCTCTTCGAGAGAGAAATTCCATGGCCTATCGGTAGATAGCCTTTCTTGGAATTCTCCATGCTGAACCTCTTCAGCATAGTATCTATGTACGTAGACTGGGATACATCAAGCAACCTTTTAGATCTATCCCTATAGATCCTCATCCGTAGGATGTAGGAAGCTTCTCTCAAATTCTTCATGGAGAACTGTGACGACAGCCAAATCTTTATTCCCTGTAATGTAAGGACATCATTCCCGATTAAGAGAATATCATCCACATACAATACAAGAAATACCACTCCTGGACTATTAGCCCACTTATAAATGTAGGGCTCTTCTCCATTCTTAACGAAGCCATACGTCTTGATCGTCCTATCAAAATGTACGTTCCAACTCCGGGATGCCTGCTTAAGTCCATAAATGGACCTCTGTAGTCTGCACACCTTAGACTCATCAGTGGATGTGAATCCTTCAGGTTGTATCATATACACCTCTTCATCCAGCTCTCCGTTTAGGAAAGCTATCTTCACATCCATCTGCTAGATTTCATAGTCCAGATGGGCAGCTATCGCAAGCATAATCCGAATGAATTTGAGCATTGCCATCGGAGAAAATATCTCGTCATAGTCTATACCATAACGTTGACGATATCCCTTGGCAACCAGATGGGCTTTATAGGTTTCCACCTTTCCGTCTGTGCCTCTCTTCCTCTTGAAGACCCACTTACACCCTATGGGTTTTACTCCTTCGAGTGGGTCAACCAATGTCCACACATCGTTGACCTTCATGGACTCCATTTTGGATTTCATGGCCTCTAGCCATTTCTCAGAGTCGGATCTCTGCATTACATCCATGTAGGTGATCAGATCCTCATCATTTTCATCAAGTTCGATAGGATCATCATCTCGGACCAAGAAATCATAGTATCTGTCTGGTTGATGTGGTACTCTACCAGATTGCCTTAAGGGTGCTTGAACAATGGGCTCCGGATCTGATCTAATCAAATCCAGTTCAGGTTCAGCAACTTGTGTCAGTTTTTTCACCTGTCGAACTTCATTAAGTTCGACCTTAGAGGCAACAGTCCCTTCACCAAAGAACTCTTTTTCTAAAAAGATTGCCTTAAGGCTGACAAACACCTTTTGCTCATTAGCTAGGTAGAAGTAATACCCTTTGGTCTCTTTTGGATACCCTATAAAATTACACTTGTCAAACCTAGGTCCAAGCTTGTCCGTAATTAAACGTTTAACATAAGTCGGACACCCCCAAACCCTAAGGTGCGAGAGTACTGGCTTACGTCCTATCCATATCTCATATGGCATTTTGGTTACAGACTTACTCAAAACTTTATTTAGAAGGTAACAAGCCAATTCGAGTGCATATCCCCAAAGGAAGATCGACAGACCAGCAAACCCCATCATGGATCGAACCATATCCAACAAGGTCCGATTCCTCCTTTCAGACACACCATTATACTGTGGTGTTCCAGGAGGTGTCCACTGAGAGAGAATCCCATTCTCTCCAAGATATGTCAGAAATTATTGGAAAGGTATTCACCTCCTCGATCAGATCGAAGAATTTTAATACACTATCCAGTTTATTTTTCTACCTCATTTTGGAATAGTTTGAACATTTCAAACGACTCCAACTTATGCTTCATTAAAAAGACATACCCATACCTCGATAGGTCATCTGTGAAGGTTATGAAGTAGAAATATCCATCTCTTGCACTTGAGCTCATGGGTCCACATACATCAGAATGTACCAGAGCTAAGAGTTCACTGGCTCGCTCACCTTTTTCAGTAAAAGGTGACTTGGTCATTTTACCAAGAAGATAGGACTCACAGGTTGGAAGTGATTCATAATCACCTACTTCAAGAATTCCTTCTTGAGCCAACTTGTTTATCCTGTTCTTATTGATATGACCTAGCCTACAGTGCCAAAGGTAGACTTCTGACACATTATCTATTCTAGGATGTTTACCGGAGGTTTGAACCACATTAACAGGTTTTGATAGAAAGTAAATTCCATTATTAAGTTGTCCAACAAATATTGTAACACCATTCAAAATGATATTGCAAATATTTTTTTTAATTAAAAATTGATAACCGTTCATGGCCAAAAGGCCTACAGAAAAATATTTAATAAAAAGCTTGGACAATAGTGACATTCACTCAGAATTATATTTCGAGAATTGATTATAAGGTTCATGATTCCTAATGCTAGAACTGAAACTTTGCTTCCATCTCCAACGTTCAGGAATCTCTCACCTTCATCAAATCTCCTACTGACCTGCAGACCCTGCATCGAATTGCAAATATGATAAGGGCTTCCAGTGTCCAATACCCAGGTAGTAGTATCATAAATGGAAAAATTGCAAGGTGTTATCATATAAGTACCTTGCTTTTTCTTCGGCCTGTTCGGGTCCAGTGATGCAATGTATAGAGGACAGTTCCTCTTCCAATGCCCCTGCTTCTTACAAAAGAAGCACTCCATCTGGCTCTGGTCGGGCTTGCGCTTCTTGGTCTGACCCTGTGCAGACATCCCAGCATGCGGTGCACCTTCTTATTCTTCTTCTTCTTGTTCTTCTTCCCTTTCTTAAAGGGTTGATGATCAGAAGAAGACCCTCCCACAATATTTACCGACTCCTTATGGAGCTGGTGGCCCTTCTCAAAGTTCTGCAGCAACCCCAACAAGCCGTGGTAGTTCACTGCAGGCTTTGTTATTCGAAAATGAGTAAGGAAGGGAAGGTAGGACTTGGGCAGAGAATTAAGGATTGCATCCTTACCGAGCTGTTCGTGCAGGGGAAAGTCCAGTTTACTTAGGTGCTCAATCATTTCGATCATGTACAGTACATGATCAGTGACTGAGGCTCCATCCCTCATCTGAGCATTGAAAATGGCACAACTAGTTTTGTGCCTTTTAACATCGTCAGACGTGCCAAAGGAGTCATTCAATATTTGAAGCATCTCCTGTAGTTGGGCATTCTCGAACCTACGGCTGAACTCATCATTCATTGCCGCCAGCATAATGCACCAAACGGTGGTGCGGTCTTTGAGCCACTTCTGGTAAGTGTCTCAGACCACCTCTCTAGCATTCAGGGCTGGCTCCTCAGGTGCCAGATCCGTTACTACATAAAGGATCCGCTCATGCTCAAGGATGATTTTTAATTTTCGATACCAGCTATCGAAATTAGATCTCATGAGCTTGTCATTATCTAATAATGATCGGAGCGACAGGGTAGTGGCCATAGCTGCATAAAGGAAAATCAGACCTATATTAGTACATAAATTATTAATACTAAAGACTTAGACTTTAGTCTAAAGTTTCTCCTAGTATTTTTATGAATTGGTAGCCTCAACCTCCAATTCGAAGAATTACTTTAATTCTTTAGTGGGTACTAGAATCCACACAGACTACATACGAGCCCAACTTTGGTTGGTCAACCCATGTGCATCTATGGGTAGGTTCATAATTAGTTGTTTCTCTAAACAACTTCAAGTAATTAATTTTGCTCCAGAATCTAATCAGTAGGCTTTGGCCTCCACTAAAAGAATCTGGTTAGGTCCAACCATTAACATGATTTGATTTGGTGAATCAGACCAATAAATGATCAAGCCCGACTTTGGTCGGCCAACCTAACCACTATCAGAAAGACTCAAATCAAATTATCATACTATGAATGATAATTTCATTACTCAATAAGCACCAGGCCTTTGGGCCTCCAATGATTATTAAACAAATGGACTCATTATCACTCACTTAATGGGAGGCTATGACTTAGTTATCAATATAACTTAATCATTTTTAGGACCTAATAATTTTTTTAAGAATTTTATTAAAGAATATATGAGAAGAAAATATCCAGTCAATTTCAATCCTCCCACTGACTTCATCAAGTCAGATTAAAAAGAATTTAATTAAAATAGACATTAGGAGCACCTAAATCAGTCACACTGATTTATCTAATGACATGGGTGAGCCCTAATCACCAAGTGATCTAATCAAAACCTAATTCACCAGGTTGGCCAGGTAAATGAGATCAGTGGTGGGGATAAGCCATTAACTCATCAGAGATCGAATCAGTGTGAGTAGCTCCCGCTTAAAAACCACTGGTCAAACTGCCAAACTTATCTTAGACACCAATCGGTTCATTAATTTTAATTTGATCAACTTAGTAAATAGGATTCTACCGCGTAGCCATGAATTAAGTCCATCTTGGTCTAGTTAAAGATATGGACCCATTCAACTACAACTATTGGAGTTGAGTCTAGAGTATCCTTGACCTAATCTAATTTAACTTTTGATTAGATTTGACCAATTCCTCTAATTTAGTCCATTTCTTTAAGCTAACCTTAGGTCTAACCCAATTATGGACCTAATCTATCTAACCCATTGACCCACAAGTTTATGCAATTGTCTTAGGTCTTAATTCACAATTCTAGACCTACTAGACAACACTTATTCTTTTAATTAAGTATTTGGGCTAATAGGTTAGGGTTTGGTATTTCAAAAATAATTTTCAAATTTGAAAGGTTTTATTTTCTGTTCCTCAAATATGTTGACTCATTTCACAAATATATCAGCACATTTCATAAATAGCAATCCTATTGCTAATTACATAACAGAAAATAACTCAATCAAAATAAATTATGAATATTCCTTTCGCTACTTCATCTGCATGGGATATAATCACATCGGTACCCCTACCGCCTTAGGAGACCCCATCGAATGGAAAGAGAGGGCCTTTAAACCCTACTTTTCTTCTATGACCGGACGGTCATGGCAACCAACCCAATTCGATTACTTGCTACTTGGATCAAGTATATCTAAATATACCAATTTTAAAATTTAAATTTCAAATTTCAAATTTTAAATTTTAAATTTTAAATTTCAAATTTCAAACAAATTTCAAATTTCAAATTTTTGAATTTTAAATTTTGAATTTCAAATTTGAAATTTCAACCAAATTTCAAATTTCAAATTTTAAATTTCAAATTTTAAATTTTTAAATTTTAAATTTCAAATTTTAAATTTTAAAATTTAAATTTTAAATTTTGAATTTCAAATTTTTGAATTTTAAATTTTGAACAACTATCAAAATTCAAATTTCAAACTTTAAACTTTTAGATTACAACTTAATCTACGCATGTAAATATATATATCATATCTAAGAACCTTGCTCTGATACCATTTATGGGGAAATTCAGTGCAGGGGTAAAATGATAATTTTAAAATTTTTTCAAAATCATTATTTTACAGTGAAAATTATTAATTAATTTAATTAATTAATAAAAATTTATCCTACACTAGGATCTAAATATAATATATAGCATGCATGCATTTAAATTTGAAATTTAAATTTAAACAGTAAATACTTTACTGTAATGTGTTCAGAACATAATACCTTTGTGCGGGTAGTAGATCATCGTAATCTGATCACCGTTGGAAGAGTCTGATCATCGTGATGCAGCCACACAGTATATCTGGCCTCTACGGATCGTTCACATGAAGTTCTCGATCTGATCGACTCCTCACGAGTGCTAGCTCATTGTAGAGCCCTTTCGACGGTCGATGCTGATCGAACTCCTTCGATTGATATCTATCGATTATTCGAATGCTCTGGATTGTCAGCAGACATGCTTGAGAGGATGATGAAGATCTCTTTAAAATTTGGTGGGCTCACGACACTCATAGCTCACCTTCTCACTTCCCTAACTCCAGACTGAAATCCTGAAGAACTCACTGAAACCCTGCGCACACTTTTTCTTTCTTTTCTTTCTTTTTCTCTCAGAAGGATATAGACCTTCACCTGGCACACAAGGATTCCTCATGCTCAGATTTTCTCTCCAAAATTTTTCTTGCACATGCCCCACTCTTCTCCTCCTTTTAAAACAATCAAACATCTTATCCACGTGAGAGGATAAAGATGAGTAATTGCACATTTGAATTCAAATCAAATTTTGAATTCAAATGAAAACCAATTCATTCCTATCCACTAAAGACGTGAGAAGAGGAGGGCGTGGCTTAATTTGTGTGTGAGTGATTTCATGAGAAATATTTTCTCGTGTAATAAATGGGGCGTTAAAAGAGGATAAGGTCAAGGCGCTAAGATTGGTTGCTCATTCAAATTCAAACTTTGTTTTGAATTTGAATGGCCGAGCAATCATCCTTATCCACTCATTTGGCACATTAAAGTAGGGCATGAGGAAGGGTTTTGCGTGAGAAAAAATTTATGAGAACTTCCTTCTCGTGAATTCAAATGGGCGCAGTGGAAGTGAGGTGGTGCAGGGAGAATAGATCAAAGTAGTTTCATTATTTAAACCAACCTAATTGAACCAAATAAGTTAGACCCAATTAGACTAATTTAAACCCAATTTAATTAGGCTTAATTAGGCTCAATAAAATTCTAATCAAATCAAGAATTGATTAAGCCCAACCCCAATCATATCAGGGACCAAACCATCTCGATGATTAGGTCAACTCTTAACCTAATCGGGTCAAACCCAACTGAATCCAATTCAATTGGACTTGATCTAAAAATAATTACTCAATCAAATTGAGTTAATTAATGATCAAATCATTAATTAAATCTCTCATAAATATTGAGTCCAAATCTGATGGATAATCGGGCATCAGAATTCATCAATATGTAACCCTGTTCGAAGAGTCCTAAACCAGTGGGACTCTTGATCCCGGTACCCAAAATGTGTGGGACTCATGATCAGAGAATCTTGATTCTAGATCACAGTGTCCCAGACACGTAGGACTCATAGTCCACGAGCATTAAGACTCTTCATCAGCCATCAGATCAGATAGGAACCTCTAATGTGTGTGACCCCGCAGATTCGAACCTAAGTCGGTAGCACAAGAATCAATTTCTGTACTAATCGAAGTGACCATCTAGCAATGGTACCCGATGATCGGATAGGTTGAATAGTCGCAATCGCAACACTCAGAACCTACGTGAATATGGTTACTATATAATTCATCCTTTTGATCTCTGTGTTTAGGATGACTCAGGATTAAACTGTCAATCCTGATTAGATCATCCGAATCGTGCTCAACTCAAACAGTCCTGTGACTCCTCACAAAGACTATCCTGGCCAAGGTTTTGCTAAATTGAAATACGACTGTACACAGCTCCTAAACTGGAGTGGTCAATCCCATCTTGACACACGCACAGACAAGTCAAGTACTTGACTACACCCAGCAGCCTTCCATCACTGAATTAGAAATTCAGGTAGTCCAGTGCCTAAGTGCAATGAGTTGCTTGCAAATCACCGTGGTGGTCTTAGGTCGGAGGGACATTTATACCCATATTCCATCGGAGTAAATCTTGACAGCAGAAATAGCTCCGAAGTCGGTCACGTTTAGTGTAGATGTACCCTTACATCTCACCTGTATGCCATATTAGTGTCTCCACACTCATTGGTTAAGAGGATCACTAACCTATATGGCACACAACGACCTATGCTTGATAAACATTGTCATCCTTGGTAACAACGTATCATTTGGTCATGAACAGATTGAAGGACTAAACGATAAATCCTTCTTTGTCGAGTCTAAATAGTCCTAAGGACTTCACCACAACATAGGAGTTCATTAGAAGATGAAATATTTTGTGATAAAAAATATCAAAATAATTTTTATTAATTCATAATTCATGTACATATACAAAAATAAGCATAACCGTCAATAGGCTGACGATTGACTTTGGAATACTATTCCCAACACAAATATGTCAGAAAGTGCGATCGGTGTCAGAGATATGCGAATATCCAAAGACAGCCCGCCTCCGAGCTTACACCCTTGAGTGCCCCATGGCCGTTTGCACAATGGGGGATGGATATCCTTGGACCTTTCCCCATGGCATCCGGACAGCGGAAGTTCCTCCTGGTGGCAATTGACTACTTCACCAAGTGGGTCGAAGCCGAACCTTTGGCGAAAATCACAGAAGCTAAAGTGCAGGACTTCATCTGGAAGTCAATCGTCTATAGGTTCGGCTTACCCAGAACTCTCATTACTGATAATGGGTGACAATTTGCTGGAGCAAGATTTGCTGAATTTTGTGAGGACTTAAACATCTCCCATAACTTCAAGTCAGTAGCCCATCCGCAGGCAAACGACGAAGTCGAGGTGACTAACAGGACTCTGTTGCAAGGAATTAAGGTGAGACTTGAAAAAGCAAAGGAAACTTGAGCAGATGAGCTTTATCATGTGTTATGGGCATACCGAACTACCTAAAGACTGCCCTCAGGGAAAACCCCCTTTGCCTTAGCCTTCGAAATAGAAGCTGTGATCCCGATCGAACTCAAGCTTCCATCGATGCGAGTCATGGCATTCGACGAGCAGCGCAACTCACAGGATCTCAAGGCCAATCTCGACTTGTTAGAAGAAAAGCGAGAGACAGCTCAAGTTCGGATGGCAGCCTACAAAAAGAAAGTAGTCCACTACTACAACTTCTGGGTCAAGAGCAAGGCCTTCAGAGTGGGGGACTCAGTACTTTGGCGAGCTGCTATTTTACAACCTCAGAATCAAGAGAAACTTGCCCCAAATTGGGAAGGCCCATATGAAGTCAGGGAGGTGGTTCAGCCCGAAACATACTATCTAAAAGAACTCGGAGGAGCAGACCTTCCACGACCATGGAATTCAAAAAATTTATGAATGTATTATCGATAACTTTGCCTTAAATAAAAATTTCATATTCGCATATCTTTTCTTCTGACATGAGCTTACAACGATAAAAAGTAGCTCCCTCAGACAATCGAAATCAAGCGTGTTAGAAACAGAAGGAGAACCTCGTCCTAACATGAGCAAAGTCGAAGGTCCGGTTATTTAGAGATCGGATGGGGGGAGAGGCCCTCACAACGGCCCTTATGTGGCCCCACAGCCATGTTAGAAATAGGAGGAAAACCTCATCCTAGCATGAGCAAAGTCGAAGGCTCGATTATTTAGAGACTGGATAGAGGGAGAGGCCCTCGCAACGGCCCTTATGCACCCCCACAGCCATGTTAGGAACAGGAGGAGAATCTCATCCTAACATGAGCAAGGTCGAAGGCTCGGTTATTTAGAGACTGAATGGGGGGAGAGGCCCTTGCAACGGCCCTTACGTGCCCCCACAGCCTTGTTAGGAACAAGAAGGAAACCTCATCCTAGCATGAGCTGAAATTGACTGTGTCGGGAATAGGAGGAGAACCTCATCCTGACACAAGCGAAGACCTGATCGTTCAAGACCGGATGAGGAGAAAAGCCTCCTCAATGGCTCCTTTACACCCCTACAACTCCATTAGGAGCAGAGAGAAAATCCTCACCCAAACATAAAAAAAAAGGAAGAGAGAAAAAGGGAAAGCAGCGAGCTATGCCAGTGATAAGGGAAAAATAAACTACATCAAAGATATAAGAGATCTCGTCTCAACGAGGAAGGAGACTCTTGTTAAAAACCCTCAATCTCTAACAGGAAACCCAACACTGGATGGAGAAAATCAACTTCCTCAAGGTAACAAGAAGTTTGAGCCCCCAAGCTCGAGCACCGGGAGGAAGTGTCAAACTCGAATGGCCTCGAAAAGACCTTCGATCATGAACAAAAAAGAAAATCAACACGGCGATGACCCGAAACCTTCAAACAACATCGACATCGAATAAGACAAAAGACAAAGGAAGCTCGATAAAAAATAACTCAAAGCAAGAATAGACAAGGTAATGAGAAAATTCCTTTTCATTTCATTAGTAAAGTGTGTATTACAAAGCCTTTGAAGGCAAAAAAAAAAATGATAAGAAAAAAAAAGAATACATGAAAGAATAAAAGGTAAAAGAAGTTCTAAGGAAGCTCGGTTTCTTCTGACTTCGAACTCTCGGTTCCACCCATTATCAGGGATTGCTTTAAGTTCTCAACTTCTTCTTTCAGTTCTTTCTTTCTTAACAGCATCTTCGAATACATTTGGTAGAATCGCCGGCTCTTGCCCTCTGACTGTCGAAGCCTCTTTCTGAGAACCTCAGACTCCGCTTCAGCATCCTTGACCGCCTGCTGCTCGTAGGCCAGCTAGATTTTCAGCCGCTACAGTTCAGCCTTCTCCTGCCCAAGGGCCATAGACAGTTCTTCTATGATTTTCCTCCAGGAGTGGAGCTCGTTGGAGCCTTGCACCGAAACAGCTTGGGCTCTCTCGGACAACTGCCTCTGAAGGCGGGCAACCTCGTCGGTCGCCATCTTGAGCCTCTTTCGGTAGTCGTCTACTTACCTGCACCAGCTGACTTGGTAGGCGTTGTAGTTCGCCTTGATGTCTTGTAGCTACTTCTGGAGGTTAGAGAATTTCTTCGACCAGTCCCGATCGTGGTCGGCCTGAGTCATAAGCCAGGATGAGCTTTCTTCCAACTGGCCGATCTTCTCCCGTACAGCTGCCAGCTCGACCTCAAGGGAGCTGATCTTGGAAGCTTGAGTCCAAGATCGATCACTGATGTATTTTTGGAGTTCCTCAAGCTCCTTCACGAAGTCAGCCTTCTTCCGGGTGTAGTCCATGAAGCCCTTTTTGTGGAGGTCCCGAAGGCGAGTAACCTCCGCGGTGGCTTTTGAATGGCTCTTCCTCAGTCGGTGAAGTTCGTCATCCAACTTCTTTGATTTCTTCGTTAGGTGATGAACTTCCCTTCTGAGATCCCGGATCATCGACTTTAGAGGAATCCCCTGTGGTAGGAGAATAGCTTTGGCAGGGCACTGTTGTTGGGAAACAAGAGCGTCACAACACAAATCAGTGCAAGAAAATAAAAGAAGAAGAAAAAAGAGCTCTATGTAAAGAAAAATTCGATTTCATTGATTAAATAGTTCTTAAGTACAAGAGAATGAGAAAAAATCACAACAAAGGAAAATAAATACAAAATTAGAGGTTTCGGACCTCTGAGGCAGAAGTGGAGGAGCTCGACACCCCCGGAAGGTCGGTCGCGGCAGCCACGGCAATCGAAGAAGTCCTGACTAGAGGAAGACTGGCAGTGACTTCAGAAGGTCCAACTTCATCGTCGGATGCCTCATCTAGGAAGCCGAGGTCCAGTTCAAAAAATTTCTTGACCACCTTCTCCTGGTAGAGCTCGAAGCCCTTGATAAAGGCTGCCTGACCGAACTGGACCTTCAAATCCCTCATCTCGGAGGAGGTCTTGAACTCCTCCACTGCTCGGACCCTTGTCTCCGAGACCAGGGTCGGGATCTGCGCCTTTAGCTCAGAGACCTCGACCTCTGCCTTCTTTCTTTCCTCCTCCAAGGTAGCCCTCAGATCTGCCGAGGTTTGTCCCTTTTTCTACAGTGCCTCTTTGAGACTCACGACCTCGGCGATCTTCTCCTTGAGGTGGGCAGCCTCGGCCAGGCGACCCTCTTCCACTTGGGCTGCATCCTTCTTGGCGTTATTCATTGCCTCGATGTTGGTGATGAGCTAGTGTCCAATCTGCAAGAGCGGCCAGGGAGTCAATATAAAAGCTAAGGAATAAGCTAAGTAAAGAAGCGAGAAGAAGAAAAAATTAAATTGACCTACCTCGAGAAAGGATCCCAGAGAGTCCCAGACCCACTGCTCAGGATCAGCATAGACGATCCTGTGGACGACCTCGGGCAGGATGCACCCGTCGACCAATCTCTTTATTAAATTCCTATTGTTGAAGAGATTCTCCCCCGGATCCTCTTCGGAGCCGTCGGCCCCCTCGATGGCTGCCCTACTACTGCGGGTCTTGCAGGCCAATGTCTTCTTTCTTCTCCTCCTTTTGGCCCCCGGTACCTCCTCGAAATGAGCCTCTGGAGTGGAAACCTCAACCAGGGGGCTTCTTGAAGAGGTTCGGGGGACTGTGGGCTCAACGTCAGAGGGGGCATCGACGGCAACGGCCTCCTGGGCAGGCACGGCCGAGCTCATCTCCTCTGCCCTTGCCTTCTTCGCCGATCCGGAGGTCGCGGCACCTTTCCTTTTGTGGGCCTTGAGACCCTGGGCTAGCATTCGAGCTGCGTCTGTGTCCATATCTGCAATGAAAGAAGATCGGCACAACTTAGAAAAAGAACAAGAAGAAAGGGGAAACAGCGAATGACTAAAAAAAAATACCAGCAGGGTTGAGAGGGCTTAGGCCGACGTTAAATAAGAGTTGCTCCTTCAGAAGGTCAGAGAAGAGAGGAGCTGGATAAGCCTCAAGTTTATTAGAGACCTCAAGGTCATTCCTTCCCAGGCTAGAAGCCTGGCGGATGGAATCCCTCAGGGAGCCCCAGGGGGGCAACCCCAACTCCAAGGTCGGGCATCGGACGTAGAAGTACCTCTCCTTCCAGTTGTGGATAGAAGAGGGGATGCCTTTCAGCAATCCCTTTCTACCAAACTGGAGGGAGAAGTACCACCAGTCCTTTGCTGAGGGGTGATGCTTGAAGGTATAGAAATTTCTAAACAAAGAAAAGGTTGGCCGAACTTCAGTTAAACGACAGAGAGATCCTATCAGAAATCTAAAGGAGTTTGGCATTACAAAAACTAAAGAAATATTTAAGAAATAGAAAAGAGCAATAACAAAAGGTGGAAGCGAAAGTCGAAGCCCGGTGTGGAAAGCTTCTTGGTATAAGTAGAAGCAGCCAGGGGGAGGGGTGCTAGCCCGACCAGTTGGTCCGGGAAGCTCTAGCTCGTACTCCGGAGGAACCCTGTACCAAATTCTAATCAGTGAGAGTTTGTCTGAAGTCAGAGAGCTGGGAATGGTGTCTGGTACCAAGATCGGATGAGGTTCATCTACAGAACTAAGATTTTGTGGTACTGGAACGGACGAACTCCTAGAACTACTAGAGGAGGAAGTGTTGGAGGATATTTTGAATCAAATGAAAACCCTAAAAAATCTTGAAAAAATTAGAAAAAATAAGAAATAGGGCGCTCGTAGAAAATCGAATAGGTAGAATGCAAAGGAGAAAAAATGAAAGAACAGTGAAAAAGAAAAGGGGGTTCTGGAACTAACCTAGGCTGGTCCGAGAGATGCAAAGATGCAGAGATGCAGAGATGGGGGTCGACATGAAGAACGCCTAAGGCCGAGAGGAACATTGGAGGTGGACGAGACTCTCAGGAAGGAGGGATCGAAAAAAATCTCAAGCAAAGTGAAACCCCTGAAGGAGGGGGGCGGGTTTAAATAGGCAACAGGGTTCGGCGCAATAATGATTGCAGATCTCCTCTGGCCGATCTACAACCGCCGCGTGTCCCACTCACCATGGCAGACGGCTGGCAACTGACAAAATCATTATTGCACCATATCTAGAGCAACGCTCCAGCAGAAATTCTAAAAAGATCTTTTTGGATCACCTCAATTTGAAAAGACTCCAGCACCAGTGCGCCAAACGCCAAAATATCTGGAAACAATCGAGTATAAAAATCGAAGAGGGCAACTTCGGCTGTAAAAATTTCTCCGTACTTTCTTCATTCGAAAGTCAAACTCGAAAGTAGGGAGACTAGTGTTGGGTATAAAATAACCCCAGTCGAAGTTCGTAAGAGGCCGACCCTCCCAGGGCTCTTCCGGCTTCCGACCTTGTGCAGCGTCTTTCTGAACCTCCCCGGCCATCCGAGCTTCCACAATACCATCCGGACTTCACCAATAATGAGCTCCTCCATTCATCTACCAGACTGTTCCAAATGCTCTCCGAGCTTCACTACCAGTCGATTTTCTACAGTGATCGACTACTTTCTAAATCTCTTCCAGACTTCTTCCAGCCACGATCGACTTTACTCTGAACTTCTTCCAGACTTCATCAATGATCGAGCTTCTCCAGCAGTAGGACTTCTACAGTAACCAGACTCCGTCCAAGTTTCTACGATGGTTGATCGCCTTTCGAATTTCATCTGAGCTCCTACAAGAGCCAGACTCCATCCGAACTTCTATAGTAGATGGATCCCAGACGAACTTCTACAACAGATGGACTCCATCAGTCAGATCTCTACTCCGAACTTCTATTGCAAGTGGACTTCATCCGAGCTTCTATAATAAGAAGTCTCCATCCGAGCTTCCACGGCAATCGGTCTTTGTCCGAGCTTCTACAGTAAGCAGCCTCCTTCCGGACTCCTACAAGAATCGAACTCCGTCCGAACTTCTATCATAGAATTGAATTCTAGAATCCTCCAGCAGTCGACCTTCCACAGTGTCCTCAAGACTCCTCCAGCGGACGAACTTCCACAATGCCTTTCGAACTCCACTATCGGTCAACCTTCAGCTGGACTCCTTATGAAATCGAACCTCTCCAACGGACAGTCTTCAGATGAGCTTCTATATTAGATAAATTTCAGACGGACTTCTCTAGCAATCGGACTCCTGCCAAACTTCTCCAACAGAAAGTTTTCGCCCGAGCTTCTACAGCAGATGACTTCGGTCTGCAGCATCAACGCCTAAGGCACCCAACAACAGCCCGTCAGCAACCTCGAAAACATCCAGGCTTCTCTCAGATTACTGAGACAGGGAGCTATTCCACTCCACTAGACGTTCCAACCGAGCATCAACCATCCGACCCAAACTCTCTGGCAAGTTGCGACAACGGACATCACTCCACTCTCTATAACAAACTCCACGTGGTCCCACCCTCCTCTGGCAAGTCGCGACAACGGACACCACTCCACTCTCCATAACAAACTCCATGTGGCTCCCAACGGCCCACTGACACCACCACTCTCCGTAACAAACTTTACGTGGCCCCGAACGGCTCACTACCAGGCAGTTACTGATGTCGCTATCAATCAGTTACGCTCTTCTGTCTATAAAAGAGATCCTCCAGATATATTTTTCTCTAAGCTCTAAACTCTATCTCGAAACTCTGCTAAAGTTTCATTCGAGTACTCCATTTCTGTTGAGGCAGAGTACTGACTTGAGCATCGAAGGGTCTTACCGGAGCACCCCCAACTCTGGTTTAGACTTTCCTTGCAAGTCCTAGGTCAAGAGGAGAGCTCCCTCTGATATACCATATTCTATTTAAAACACAACATGTTGTAATTTTGTTGCCATGGTTTATATTGCCACAAGACTCCGAAAGAGTGTTGATGTGGCTGGAGCTGGATACCGTTCAAGATCTGAGATACCTAGAGAACCTACAAGAAAAATCTGCACTTGCTGGGGGTGTTTTGATGATGGGGGATCCTTCGATGCTTAAGCTAGCTGAGCTTGACAACAGTAGAAAAGAGAGAGAGATGGTAGTGGAGAACAGGGCCTCCTCTCAACTTTTAGTTTAGCTTTTCTGAGTTTGCTTATCCTAAATTACTTAAGAATCCACATCGTACCTCTTTTATAGAAGGGTTGAGCTCATAGGTTGTTAGTTGGAATTTGTAAATTTATTGGACCAGATTCTTTAGGACGTTAGGCTACGTTTTGGCTATTCGCACTGGAGAAAAATCTTCCTGCCAATCCATAGGTTCTCCTATGCGATTGATGGAGTTCGTGATTTGAAATGGGTGCGGGGTCTAAGCTGGTATCTGGTGTGGCCTTGCCGAGTCGCTTTGAGTGCCCCTTATGGGACTAGTTGATCTAGCCGATAAATCACTTCTCAA
Organism: Elaeis guineensis; assembly: GCF_000442705.2. NCBI lineage: Eukaryota > Viridiplantae > Streptophyta > Magnoliopsida > Arecales > Arecaceae > Elaeis > Elaeis guineensis. The sequence continues at coordinate 96,511,059 of NC_025998.2, read as the reverse complement.
TAGATGCCACACACTTCTGAGTTCGAAGCAGTCTTTCAACTTTGGGCAAAGAAAGTTATCGCCTTGGTAGTTGATCGCGAACTCAATCACTAAAGAAAATAGGACCGTTTTAGGAACAGATCGTCAGAAAATATCTAAAAATTTTTCTATAATAATCTATCAAAAATTTTATCTTTTATCTAATTCATAGCGGAATAGGGATCAAATCTTCAAAGAATTCTAAATCCAAAGCCTTGCAAAAGTTTAAACTTACAAACCTTCTACTTCACACGTACGTCAGACTTCGCAGGAAAGCAGGATGAAGCATCGAATTATTGTACCTTCACAAGGCAGCAAATGAGAAAAGGGAGAGGATCCTTGGTGTGATGCCTCACACCTAAACTTGGGATGCCAAGGGCCTTCATGTCAAGAGAAGTGGGACGCCCAAATTTGCATGCCAAGGGAGAAGGGACTAGTCCTCCTCTTGCACACCTCCTCTCTCTCTCTTTCTCACCTTAGTACACAATCTAATTATTATGCTTTGATAGTTAAAAGTCCCCCCTATTTATAGATGATTTTTATGATCCAATAGACTAGGATTCCTAATTTAAATCATCTTTGAATTAATCCTTCCCTTATCTAATTAGGAATCCTATTTGAGAAAGGATAGGCACCTGACTAAGTGTCCTCATGCATGCACACCTACAACCAAGTGTGGGGTGGCAACAACCAGCACCCTATCCCCTTTGGTTGGCCATGAGGAGAGAGAATCCCAGTAAAATTAGACTCTAAGGATCCAATCCAAATATGGATCAATTTGAATCCAATTTGAATCTGATTCGAATCAATTTCGAATAGGCTGTCAATCTCAAACTATTTAGAATTTAGAACCAAGTCTAACTTAAATCTAATTAAGTCTGATTAAATTAGATCTAATCTAAAATTAATTAGTAATTAAATTCAATCTCTCATAGACTCCTTGGATCATAGATCAAATCTTGTTCATCTCTAGAATTGAACCTGAATCTCATGTCTAGTGCTAGCGAGACATAGTCAACTATTTAATTTCATACGACCCATAACTTAATTCTCAATCAAGTTACTTTATTTATTCAATCAAGTCATGTACTTTCAAATTGAATACATAGACTTAGATCAATTCTTTTTCATATCACTTGACTTTGTGCGTGACTCCATAGGTTCGAACACTAAGCCGATAGCACAGGAACTATTTTTTTGCACTATCCGAAGTTACTATCTAGCAATGATTTTCAATATCTAAATAGATCAAATATTTGTAAGATAATATTCAAGAACCTATACATATGGTTATCATATAATTCATCTCTTTCACTTTGAATGCTCTAGGATGGTCTAGGATTAAACTGTCAACCCTGAAAGATCATCCTCATTGTATTCCAACCTCCATCACATAGATTATCCTGATCAAGATTTTACTAAATTGAAATATAGTGATACATCAGCTCCTATAATCCAGAGGGATCAATTCTATCTTGATCCATACATAGACTTCGTAAGTACTTGACTATACCCAATAGTCTTCCGTCACTATATTAGAAATACAGATAGTTTGACATCAAAGCACAGTGAGTTGCTTGTAAGTCACTATAGTGATCTCAGATCGGAGGAATACTTATACCCATATGTTTCTTAAGCTGCTCTTGATAGCAGAGCGCTCAACAGGTGAGTCACTTATTTAGTGATGATATACTCCTATATCTCATCTGTATGCCATACCAGTGTCTCCACACTCCTTAGTTAAGTGGACAACCAACCTATATAGCACACAATGACCTTCACTCAATAAACATCATCATCCTTTAATGACGTATCATTTTGTCATAAACATATTTAAGAACTATATGATAAATTCTCATTTATCAATTACTTTATAATTATAAAGACTTCATCACAATACAAGAGTTCTAGCAAGAAAGATATAACTTTCTGATGAATGATGTCAAAATAACTTTTATTCATTGATAAATAATTTATATACATATTATAAAATGAGCACAATCATCCAAATAATTAGCTTTAGAATATATTTTTCAATAACTTTCACTTGAACTAAAGCTAATCGGGATAGTATTTTATACCCATTTTCTATTTATGATCATCAAACTCTTTGATCTCGAGAGCTTTAGTGAAGGGGTCAGCTATGTTCTCCTTTCCGTCGATCTTCTGAAGCTCAACGTCACCTCGATCCATGATCTTACATACAAGGTGATAGCGATGCAAAATATGCTTGGTATGTTGGTATAACTTTGATTCTTTCACTTGAGCTATGGCTCCAGTGCTGTCACGGTATAGCAAAACAGGACCATCAATAGAGGGTGTAGCTCCAAGCTCGATGATGAACTTCTGTAACTACACCATCTTCTTTGCAGCATCGGATGCAGTAACATATTCTGCTTCGCATACAAAATTGGCCACAGTATGTTCTTTGAAACTCTTCTAGCATACTATTCCATTTAAGGTAAATACGTAGCCTGACATGCTTCTGCTATCATCATGGTCTGATTGAAAATTGAAATTAATGTATTCCATAAATTTTAAATCAATATCCCCATAGATAAGTCATTGGTCTTTAGTATTTTTTAAATACTTAAAAAAGATCTGAAATAAAACTTTTTTATACTCGTTCATAAAGTGCACTTTTTGCCTTTCCCTAGAAGGTGAGCTTACCTCTACGATTATCTTTACAATCTTTCAATAATTTTTTCTCAAATCAGACTGATACCTACTCACTATCCTTAGTGAATAGTGTTGGAATTCGAGATTTGGGGCACGTATGTGTATTTCAAAATTTTATTTTTTAAACATCACTGCAGAATATAAGATTAAAATACTTTTAATTTAAATCATGCATGTATAAAAATATAAAAATCATAAGGATCTAGTTCATGTGCTGAAATTGACATATGCTAAAATTCAGATTGTGATCAAATTATATATCTGTTTCGCAATTCTTTTCTTCAAATCTAGATCTGAAAGAGAAGAGATTTTCTTCTAGCCACATAAGTGTCTAGCTTCTATAAGTATCTACTCAGGATCAGTCTGGAATAGTCTTTTTCAAATTAAATTTTTTTTTTAAAAAATATTCAGCCTGTTGAATCGGAACGAAGTCTGAATCACGATCAACACTTGATCTCTTTCCTTGATCTTCTTCTTCTCTTCTTCTCTAACCTTTCTTCCTTGCTTTGTGCTGCTACCAAGATCTGAAAATTAGCAAACAATGGACACCCAATAGCCCTTGGGCGTGATGAAGAGAGGATGGCCCAAGTGGTGGGACATGTGGACGTCTAAGGGGAGAGGAGAAGGGAGAGGAAGAGAGGGCGTGGGGGCACCTTTTAGGCATGGAGGGCTACTAATTTGGATCCACTAGAAATCTTAAGGGAGGTCCCTTTAAATAGGCATAAGGATTGAATCCTATTCAATCTCATAATACAAGTCCTACTTGCATTAGGTTTCCTAATAACTTAAGTTATTTAACTTACATTAGAAATCCTATTAGACGCCAACTCTTGGAGCCCTTGCACCCAATTAAACACACTCTCTTTTGCACCCAAGAGACATCTCATATGAAATCAAAAGGCTCTCTAATCATAGAACATGCCCAACTTGATCAAATCAAGGTAGTACCCCATAATAACTATCAAGAAAATTAATAAAGGACTTGCACCCCTTAATTCATATGATCCAAAATCTTAGACACCCAATAATTGGGGTGAAATAAATCTTATTCATGTAGGTTATTAGCAGATAATTAAGTTTAAATATTTTATTAAATAAAAAATTCAAATGAAAAGAGAAATTAGATCCAACTATGTGCTAGCAAGATTACCTTAAACCCAATCAGATTTTTCTAAACCCAATTGATACTTCATAAACTCAATTGCTAATTCCAGACCTAATCCCTTTGTTGTGTGACCCCATAGGTTCAATTCTATCTGGTAGTAAGATATACAATGATCTCTATCAAAGTATCATTGAAACTCTTTTCAATGGGACGAAACAATTCCATTCTAACTCATCAAAGATTGTCGATCTAGAATAATCTTAGTGAGCTCTCACAATTCACCAGTGACACCTAACAGTATGTAGTGACAATCCAGTAGAACTGAAATAAATCTGTAGATGTAATTAATATTTGATTCAGTCCCTCTATCGTGAGTCCCGACTTGATGGCAAGTCATAAATAAATCGTCAAACCTCAACATCAGTCATATGATAGATTCGATTAGCTCAAGTCCAAATGTGATTCTTATGGAATCTCTTTTCCATCAATTATACTACTATGACCATAGATTCTTGAACTTAGTCTTTCAAATCCCATAGGACTACTCCTCTCTATCAAGATTGATAGATTCTATCTTGATGTGCATCCTACTCCTACAGTGGACCAACTGTCGTCAACATCCACCACAAAAGCTCATTAAGATCCATGTTTATGTGTCAGTCAAACTCTAACTACCTCACTGCAAGTAGTAGTATAATCTCAGATCAAAGAACCATTCACACAATTATAGCATCGAGATGATCACTGATGATTGAATAAAAATTTAAGTGATCTTTAGTATGGTCATGCTCAGTACTTGTTGTTCTTTAACAACTATCTACACTCATCGTCCAGTGTCTCTACACTATAGACCAGAGACTCATCTATCTCAAAAGAAGCGATCTGTACATCAGTCTATTCGGATCGATCACCGTCCTCATGATGATCCTATAATCGAAAGTATTTAGGAATTAAATACATATCTCTAATTTTATGGACGATTCAAAGACACATCACACTTAAAATAAAAAATAAATTTACTTTTTATTGATCCAATCAATATATTAAATATAAAATTATATCCTAGAGTTATTACAATGTGTCAACCATATTGGCTTCTAAGACATACATCTAACAATCTTTCATTTGGACTAAAGCTAATTGGCCACAAATCTAAGTCCCATCTTCTCAAGATGGACTTTCATTTTCGGTTGGCTCAACTGCTTGGTCAGTGAATTTGTCACGTTATCTACAGAGTCTACTCTTTGCATCTCGATATGTTTCTTTTCGAGGTAATCGCGTATGATGTGATACCACCGCTTGATGTGCTTCGATTTCTGATGAGACCTCGGCTCCTTAGCAAGTGCTATGGCTCTATTATTGTCGCATTAGAGTGGTATGACATTCGATGTCATAACTTTAAGTTCTACGACGAACTTCTTGACATAGAAGCCTTCCTTTGCAGCATCTGAAGCAGCGATATACTCAGCTTCAATGGTTGAATCTGCTATAATAAGTTACTTGAAACTGTTAGATATGTGTCCCAGATATCAGATTGACCGACACATTCTTGTATAAATATAAGGATAAATTTATAATTTTGATTATAAATAAATAAAAAGATTATTATACTATCATATTGTGTACATTATGTCTGTGATACATCATTTGAGTTAGTAGGAATGTTAATTCATATTTTCAAGAGTTGAAAATTTAAGGCATGAATTTACATAACTAACTCATAAATAGCTCCTGACCATAGGATCATCACGAGGATGGTGATCGATCCAGAAAGTTAGTGTATGATCGCTTCCTTAGGGTAGATGTATCTTGAGTCTACAATGTAGAGACACCAGAGTGAGAGTACAGATATTCATTAAAAATGAGAGTATTGAGTGTGACCACCTCTAGCAGTCATAAGGAAGTCTACCTTCTCATCGATAACTAGCTCGATGCTGTAGCTATGTGTCTAGTTCTTTGACCTGAGGTGCATCGACAGTTCACCTTGAGTGTGTTATAGTTTGACTATACCATAACTCGATCTCCTAGCCATTCAAAATCCTGAGGTGTATGTTGGTTGTAGCGTATTCATTGTAGATACCATATCACACCAAGAAGGGATCTATCAACCTCGGTAGATGAGAGAAGTAGTCCTGTGATGATCGAAAGATCGAGTCCTTAAGCCCATGGCCATGGTAGAGTGAAATAATGAAAAAAAGGTTTTCATTAAGATTTCACATCGGACTTGGATTGATCGATTGATTCATATGATTGATGTTGGGTTTGACGAGTTTACCTTAACCCTAATTCAATCGGAACTCATGATAGAAGAACTCAATCACACAGGTAGCTGCACTGAGAGATTCATCTTCATTTCTGATGGGTTGCCATCATATACTGCTAGGTGTCACTGGTAGATTTTAGAAGCAATTAGAATGATATTGATGATCGATCATTCTAAATTATCAGAATCAGAAGAGTTCTGATCCATCGAAAGGAGTTTTGATGATGTCGATGATGAGATCACGACATATCTCATTACCATATGAAAATAAACCTAACTGGATCATACAAACAAGAGTTAGAATCTGGATGTCATCAATTGAGCTAGCCCAGTTCGATTGATTTGGATTAGATCCAATTAGGCTCAAGAAAATCGTGCTAGCACATGATTGAGCCTAACTTTCTCCTCGTGTAATCTTTTCTATCTCGATTGAGCCAAATATGATTTGACTCACCCAGAGAATCTTAAGAAAGTTTCTTTCAGTCTGACTGAAGTTGGTCCAGCTCAAAAAAATCTTATCTTAATTCATGAGATAAATTTAAGATAACACCTGCTAATTTCTGTCACCTGCCATTTCTATTTTAGGACATCGATCAAACGTTGACCCATGGACCTTGGACTGAAGGCCATTAGGCAAGAGGTCATTGGAGAATTTTTGTGGAGTGTCCATCTGCTAATTTTACCCTCAAAGTGGGCACCATTATCAAATATAGTGTGTGCCCCAAGTGGATAAGGATAGAGTCCCATGAGATGAGGACTCTATGCCTATATAAACTCAAACTGTTGGGCGCCAATCTCATTGTGTTTATCCAGTGTTGGTGCCAACAGTAGGAGAGTTTGGTGGGGTTCTTATCTAATATGATCATATGACATCACTCCATCAATCAAATTTTTTTCAAAATTAATTAAAATTTTTTGATTGGTCAAATGATGTGGCACTGCATGGCGCAGCAAGGTTTATTTAAACCCTGTCGGTGCCTAGGGTTTATAGACTCTGCTCAATACCCAGTAAAAATATGAAACCCCTCCACTTCTCCATACCCCCTCTACTCCTCTACCTCCCCTCTTCATGTCCAAGAGGTTGGGCATCCATCTGGTGCTTGTCCAAGGTGTGGTGGCTCCCTGATCAAAAGGCTGCAGGAATTTGTCGAGAAGCTGCTGCTCCAGCTTCAGAAGATCTTTTGAAGATCTTGCAGATCAGATCTAGATATAATTTTTGGAGCAAAAATTTGTAAGGAGAATATGATTCAGATCCTACTCGAGTGGATATCGGTAGAGGCCAAGCGACTGTGTGGCTATTTTAGAACCTCGGGTGTTGCTGCGATCATCTACAGGATAATCTAGTTATCCTAGAGGTATTCCTCTAATCCTCAAGTTTTAGATTTAATTTTAGATTAAATATCAGATAATAAGAATTAGATCTAATAGATCTTAGATTTGAAATAAGGTAGGATAATTTTTTTAAAATATTCTGTCCCAGGTCTCATTAGATCTGGAAGATCCTACAAAGAAAAAATCGATTTTTCCTTCAACTGGTATCAGAGCTAGGTTGATGGCTCTATTTCAGATCTAATTTAGATCTAATTTTTATTTTTATTTATCTAATATTAATGGATTTCATATGTCACATCAGATGTGATAGGATCTGAAATCAAAAAAATTTAAAATTAAATCTAAGTAGATCTAACATGTATGAGATTCATGACTAGACTAGGAATAGTTTAAACTATGAATAGTCTTGAAGTTTTATGTTTTAATGTGATTAAAATATAAATTAGATCTAATTTATTCTCTAATTTTTTGATGTTATAAATATTATATTTAGATTAAAAAATAAAAAATAAAATTTAATTAATTCATAAGATTGATCTACTGCATGCCTAGACTAGTTGTAGAATTATTCTAGTAACTGTCTAGAATAGATTTTATATTGAATAGTTTAATTTAAATCTTATTTTTTAGATATTACATGTGATGTATCAGATCTGAAAGTATGCTAATTAGATCAGATTTTAATACATGAGATATATGCAAAGCATATATAAGTTAGATCTGAAATTATATATGTGATATGTAACTTAGATCTAACTAATTTTGTAGTTAAATCAATATTTTTGATTAAGGTATTCCTTATGGCCGTCTGATCATAAGAACAAAGTAGGGTTTAAGACCCTCTCCTCCTATTCAATGGGGTGTTCTTAGGCATGTAGGGGTGCTGCACGTTCATCCTTAATCAGAAATCAAACTTATTTTTCTGCAAAATTCTAGATCCTGAAACCCTAGGATTTATTTTACATATTTTGTTTATGAACCCAAGACTTAATTAATGAATTAATCTTATAAAATTAAATTAGGTCTAAAATTGAGAATTTCTGATCTAAGTCATTTTCATAAAATGAGGTTCGGGCTTGGGTAGCTCAATTAGGTCTAGCGGTGGATCAAACCGAATCAAAAGTTGGTTAGGTGGGATCATGAAAGCTAATAATTGACCAACCTAATAGGATTAAGTCTAGATCAAGGTCGAATCACATTTAGATGTGACTCGATCAAGTTAAGACCTAATTTGGCTCAGTGGTTAGAGCCTAGATTGTAGGCTAACCCAATTGGTTCTGGTTCGATAATTTGGTGTCTAAGGTAAGTTGGACAGATGCGACTGAATGGTTTTTAATTAGGAGCTACTCGACTCGAATGCATTCTTATCGAATTAATGGCATATCCCTTCCATCGGTCTCACTTACCTGGCTATATGTATCGACCCAGTTCTGATTTGAGGTGGCTGAAAATTCGAGCTAACCCATGTCACTAGGTTAGTCATAATTGTTATGACTATGTCAAGTCAAGTTTAATGAGACCTAAATTAAATCTTCCTAAAAAAATATTAAGTCTAAGATCTTCCACCATTGTGGATGTGCGGGCCCTTTCTGGGGTTGATTGTTTTTAGCTGGTTACAGTAGTTCAATTGCATCGAAAAGACACAACCATATCCATTAGGCATTGGATGCTACAGATTAGAGGATGGGTTGTGCTCAATATTTCGAATACGATGAGGGATGCAATCAGGAATCTAGTTCGTGCAAATGGTGGGTCTAACTTAACTAAGGATTGGAGCAATATTCCGGACATGGTGAGCTCCATGAATTAGAGACCAAGTTTTGGGTGCACCATGATTAGAGAATCATTGGACAAGAGTTGTCCACTCATCAGTTGACCCATCACCAATAACTATTAGTTGAGGTGATGAGCTAGTCGGTGAGACCGCACCACCCATTAGAAATCACTAATCATGGAGATTTTCACATCTCTACCTAGGGAGTATAGGGATCTAAGAAAATAGTGGGAGCCTAATATGTTTAAAAATGAAACCCCTAAATAAATTGGTTAAGTCTGATTACAAAATCTAACTAGAAACTTTTGACTCTCTATAGGAAACATATCTGCATCCAACCCCCTGACCAAAATACTAGACACCCACAGATTGACTGGACCCAATTTCAAGGACTGGTTAAAAAATTATAAAATTATTTTAGATTTCAAAAAACTGACTCATGTCTTGGACCAGGACCCACCTACTATGCCAGCACGTCCGACTGCTGAACAGAGAACATCTCTGAAAAAGTGGATGGATGAAAATAACAAAGTCAGGTACTACATGTTGGGTGCAATGTCTGATGACTTGCAGCGCCAGCATAAGAATATTATGACTACCCGCCAAATGTTGGCTCACCTACAAGAGTTATTTGGTGAACAAAGTTGTGCAGCCAAGTATCAAGTCTGCCAAAGACTTTTTAAGGCTAAAATGCTTGATGGGCAGTCAGTCCAAGATCATTGTTTGATAATGATCAAGAATTTTGAGGAGCTTGAGAAGCTCGGTATCATCTTAGATAAAGATTTTCAGATTGATGTGATCCTTCAGTCCTTATCTAATGCATATGGTTAGTTCATCATGAACTTCCATATGCATAAGATGCAGTGTACGTTGACTGAATTAATGAATATATTGGTTACGGCTGAGCTTTCTTTGAAGAGTTCAAAAAGCTCAGTCCTTACTGTAGAGCAGACTTCTTCTAAGAGAAAATCTTTTGGAAAGAAGAAAAAGTCTGCGAAAAAGCAGAAGGTGGATGGAAAAAAGAAGAAGACGGAACTGAAGAAGAAGGCTGCTAAAAAGAAAAAATGTTTCCACTGCAATTCAGACGGCCATTGGAAATGGAACTGTCCTCAGTACCTGGCCACCCTGAAGAATAAGAAGGATGGTCCTTCTGGAGGTATGCTCGTTATAGAATCTAATCTTACGGTTTCCTCTGCATCCAGTTGGATACTTGACTCTGATTTTAGTGCTCATTTATCCACTTCTATGCAGGGTCTTGAGGAGAGCAGGAGGCTGAGGGATGGGGATATGATCCTACATATCGAAAATAGAGCAAGAGTTGCTGCTGTGGCCGTGGAAACCTGTCCTCTGAGATTACTGTTAGGATTAGATTTAGTTCTTAGAGACTGTTATTATGTGCCTGCAGCAAGCAGAGATTTAATTTCTGTTTCATGTTTAGCACAAGAAGGCTATGTGATTAGCTTTCATAAGGACCATTGTAACATATTTTATGAAAATAATAAAGTTGTAAATGATTTTTTTATTAATGGTCTCTATTAGCTACATATTGATGTATCTGCATTTCATATCGAGCAAAATGTGAATGCCATGAGAATTAAAAGGCATAGAGATAGTCTAAATGATAGGTATCTATGGCACCTAAGGCTAGGTCATATAGCGGAAGATAGGGTTAACAAATTGGAGAAATCCAGGCTATTGAGTCTATTGACTTCCGAGTCATATCCAGTTTGTGAATCATGCCTTCAAGGCAAAATGACCAAGCTCCCTTTTGTGGGACTTGGGGAAAGGGCCATAGACCTACTTGTCCTAGTACATACGGATGTGTGCGGCCTATTTGATGTGCCGGCTAGAGGCAACTATGTCTACTTCATTACTTTTATCAATGATACGTCTAGGTACGGATATGTGTTTCTAATGAAATACAAGTCTGAAGCCTTTAAAAAGTTCAAAGAAATCAGGCATGAGGTAGAAAAACAAACAGAAAAGCCCATTAAGGTTCTTCGATCAGATCGAGGAGGTGAATACCTTAGTCAAAAATTTCTAGACTATCTTAAGGACAATGACATAATCTCTCAATGGACTCCACCTGGAATGCCACAACTCAACGGGATTTCAGAACGGAGAAACTGGACCCTATTAGATATGGTCTATTCCATGATGAGCTTCACAGACCTCTCTAAGTTTTTTTGGGGACATTATCTCATGACAGCAATATATGTATTGAATAGGGTTCCCTCTAAAATCATTTCTACCACACCGTATGAGATATGGCATGGTAAGAAGCCAAGTCTGAGTCATCTCAAAATTTAAGATTGTTCGGCTCATGTCAAGAGACAGCAGACGGACAAGTTAGAGTTCAGGTCTTTTAGAGCTCGGTTCATAGGATATCCTAAAGAGTCATTAGGATACTATTTTTATATTTCGGAAGATCACAATGTGATTATGAATCGACATGCTATTTTCTTGAAAGATAGTTTATTCAAGATAGTGGCATCAGAAGAATAATTAAGCTCAAGGAGAATGTCTCCCAAGAGCAACGAGCTAAAGAACCTGAGGAACCCAATCAATTAGAAGCAGTCCTAACACAACCTCTTCCACCTCGTAGATCGACTAGGGTTTCTCATCCTCCTGAAAGGTACTTAGGTACTATACAAGAGGATGTAGAAAAAATATTCCTCACGAAAAATGGGGCTCATGGTGATGACCCCAAGACCTATGATGAGGCGATATCAGATATCGACTCCGAGAAATGGTTAGAGGCAATGAGATCAGAAATTGATTCGATGCACTCAAACCAAGTCTAGACCTTGGTAGATCCACCTGAAGATATTGTATCTATTAGGTGTAAATGGATCTTCAAGAGAAAAATAGGTGCAGATGGGAATGTAGAGACATTCAAGGCTAGGCTCGTAGCAAAAGGTTATAGTCAGCATGAAGACATTGACTATCAGGATACCTTTTTGCCCGTAGCCATGCTAAAATCCATCTGCATATTGCTTGCTGTTGCAGCCTATTTTGATTATGAAATATGGCAGATGGATGTGAAAACGACGTTCTTAAATAGACATCTTGAGAAAGATATCTATGTAGAACAGTCGCTTGGTTTCACATTTAGTGATGATGATCACAAGGTCTGCAAGCTGCAAAGGTCCATTTATGGACTTAAGCAAGCATCTTGGAGCTGGAATTCTCATTTCAATGATGTGATCAAAATGTTTGGTTTCATCAAGAACGAGGAGAAACTATGTGTGTTCAAAAAGGTCAGTGGGAGTGCAGTTGTCCTCCTCGTATTGTACGTAGATTACATCCTCCTAATTGGGAATGACATTCCTATGTTGACCTCAGTCAAAGTATGGTTGTCTAAGGAGTTCTCTATGAAAGATCTAGGAGAGGCATCCTTTATACTAGGTATTAAGGTCTATAGAGATAGACCAAATAGGATGCTAGGACTTTCACAGAAAATGTACATAGAGGAGGTGCTAAAAAGGTTTAGCATGAAAAACTCCAAATGTTTAGTACCTTTTAGACATGGCATTCATCTCTCCAAGAAGATGTGCTCTAGCACACCTGAGGAGATTAAATGCATGAGCAAGATCCCTTATGCTTCGGCAATAGGGAGCCTCATGTATGCCATGCTATATACATGACCTGATATAGCCCATGCTGTGAGTGTCACAAGCAGATATCAGTCGAATCCAGGTGAAGAGCACTGGACTTCTGTGAAATATATCCTTAAGTACTTGAGAAGGACTAAGGTTATGTTTCTAGTCTTTGGGAATGGAAAACTTCAGGTTCAGGGATTTACAGACTCAGACTTTATGTCTGATATAGATGATCGAAAGTTGACATCTGAAAGTCTATTCATTTGCAATGGTGGTGCTGTTAGCTGGAAGAGTTCCAAGCAGACGGTGATTGCTGATTCCACCATGGAGGCAGAGTATATTGCTGCATCGAAAGCTGTGAAGGAGACATTCTGGTATAAAAAGTTTGCCGCAGAGCTTGGAGTGATGTCATCGGATGTCATTCCTCTTTACTGCGATAATAATGGTGCCATAACCCTAGCTAAGGAGCCAAGGTCTCATCAGAAGTTCAAGCATATCGAGCGGCGATTCCATCTGATCCATGATTATCTCGAAAAAGATTATGTCGAGGTTAAGAGAGTCGACTCCACAGACAATGTGGCAGACCCACTGACAAAGTCATTAGGCCAGCAGAAGATCGAAGCCCACCTTGAGAAGATGGGACTTAGATATATAGCCAATTGGCATTAGGTCAAGTGGGAGTTTGTTAGATGTGTGCCCTAGATGCCAGATTGGCCAACACATTCCTGTACAAATGTAAGGGCAAATTTATAATATTGACTATAAATAAATAAAAAGATTATTCTACTATCACATTGTGTACATTATGTCTGTGATACATCTTTTGAGTTAGTAGGAATGTTAATTCATATTTTCAAGAGTTGAAAATTTAAGGCATGTATTTACATAACTAACTCATAAATAGCTCCTGACCATAGGATCATCACGAGGATGGTGATCGATCTAGAAGGTTGGTGTACGATCGCTTCCTTAGGATAAATGTGTCTTGAGTCTATGGTGTGGAGACATCAAAGTGAGAGTACAGATATTCATTGAGAATGAGAGTACTGAGCGTGACCACCTCGAGCAGTCATAAGGAAGTCTACCTTCTCATCGATGACTAGCTTGATGCTGTAGCTGTGTGTCTAGTTCTTTGACCTGAGGTGCATCGACAGTTCACCTTGAGTATGTTATAGTTTGACTACACCATAACTCGGTCTCCTAGCCATTCAAAATTCTGAGGTGTATGTTGGCTGTAGCATATTTATTGTAGGAACCAGATCGCACCAAGAAGGGATCTATCAACCTCGGTAGATGAGAGGAGTAGTCCTATGATGATCTAAAGATCGAGTCCTTAAGCCCATGACCATGGCAGAGTGAAATAATGGAAAAGAGTTTTCCATTAAGGTTTCACATTGGACTTGGATCGATTGATTGATTCATATGACTGATGTTGGGTTTGACGAGTTCACCTTAATCCTAATTCAGTCGGAACTCATGATAGAAGAACTCAATTACACAGGTAGCTGCATCGAGAGGTTTGTCTTCATTTTTGATGGGTTGCCACCATATACTGCTAGGTGTCACTGATAGATTTTGAGAGCAATTATAATGATATTGATGATCGATCATTCTAAATTATCTGAATCAGAAGAGTTCTGATCCATCGAAAGGAGTTTCGATGATGTCAATGATGAGATCACGACATATCTCATTACCATATGAAAATGAACCTAACTGGGTCACACAAACAAGAGTTAGGGTCTAGATGTCATCAATTGAGCTAGCCTAGGAAATCTAATTAGGCTCAAGGAAATCGTGCTAGCACACGATTGAGCCTAACTTTCTTCTCGTGTAATCTTTTCTATCTCGACTAAGTCAAATATGATTTGACTCACCTAGAGAACTTTGAGAAGGTTTCTCTTAGTCTGACTGAAGTCAGTCTAGCTCAAAAAAATCTTGTCTTAATTCATGAGATGAATTTAAGACAACACCTCCTAATTTCTGTCACCTACCATTTTTGTGTTAGGACATTGGTCAAATGTTGACCCATGGATCTTGGACTGAAGGCCACTTGGCAAGAGGTCATTAGAGAGTTTTTGTGGAGTGTCCACCTGTTAATTTTACCCTCAAAATGAATATCATAATCAGATATGGCGTGTGCCCCAAGTGGATAAGGATAGAGTCCCATGAGATGAGGACTCTATGCCTTGATCGACTCAAACTGTTGGGCGCCAATCTCACTGTGTTTATCCAGTGTTGGCACCAATAGTAGGAGGATTTGGTGGGGTTTTTATTTGATATAATTAGATGACATCACTTCATCAATCAAAATTTTTTCAAAATTAATTAAAATTTTCTGATTGATCGAATGATGTGGTACTGCATGGCGCAATAGGGTCTATTTAAACCCTGTCTGCACCTAGGGTTTAGACTTTGCTCAATACCCAGCAAAAATATGAAACCCCTCCACTTCTCCATGCTCCCTCTACTCCTCTACCTCTCCTCTTCATCTCCAAGAGGTTGGGCATCCATCTGGTGCTTGTCTAAGGTGTGGTGGCTCCCTGATCAAAAGGCTACAGGGATTTGTCGAGAAGCTGCTACTCCAGCTTCAAAAGATCTTTTGAAGATCTCGCAGATCAGATCTAGATCTGATTTTTGAAATAAAAATTTGTGAGGAGAAGATGATCTAGATCCTACTTGAGTAGATACTGGTAGAGGCTAGGCGACTGCGTGGCTATTTTAGAACCTCGAGCATTGCTGCGATCATCTATAGGGTAATCTAGTTACCCTAGAGGTTTTCCTCTAATCTTCAAGTTTTAGATTTAATTTTAGATTAAATATCAGATAATAAAAATTAGATCTAATAGACCTTAGATTTAAAATAAAGTAAAATAATTTTTTTAAAATATTCCACCCCAGATCTCATTAGATCTGGAAGATCCTACAAAGAAAAAGCCGATTTTTCCTTCAGAAACTCTTCTAGTTAACTGCGCTACCATTGCAAATGAACACATATCTTGACATGAACTTTCTATTATTAGGATCAGACATGAAGTCTAAGTCAGTATACTCCTTGACTCATAACTTAAAATCTTCTCTAAAGATCAAGAATAAATCTTTAGTCCTTCTTAAGTACTTAAGGATGTTCTTCACAGCTATCCAATGCTCTTCGCTTGGATTCGACTGATACTTGCTCATGACACTTACAACAAGGGCAATATCAGGTCAAGTATATAGCATGGTATACATGAGGCTCTCTATGGCTAAGGCATAAGAAATCCTACTCATGCACTGTATTTTCTTAGATGTAGTCGGACACATCATCTGAAAAGATTAATACCATGCCTAAGAGGTAAAAGTTCACTTTTAGAATTTTTCATGCTGAACCTCTTCAGCACTTTCTCTATGTATAGCTTTTGTGACAGGCCTAGCATCCATTTAGGTCTATCCCTATAGACCTTTATTTCGAGAATATAGGATGCTTCCCCTAGATCTTTCATGAAGAATTTTTTGGACAACTATCTTTTGATTGTGGTCAGCATGGGGATATCATTCCTAATGAGGAGAATATCATCCATATACAATATGAGGAATGTTATTGCACTCCCACTAATCTTTTTATATACACATGGTTCCTCTTCATTTTTGATGAAATCAAATGATTTGATCGCTTCATCAAAATGATGGTTCCAACTCTGGGAAGCTTGCTTTAACCCGTATATGGACATTTATAGCTTGCAGACTCTATGATCACTATCACCAGATGTGAAACCCATGGGCTGTTTCATATAGATATCTTTCTCAAGATATCCATTCAGGAAGATAATTTTCACATCCATCTGTCAGATTTTATAATCATAGTAAGCTGCAACAGCAAGCAAAGTATAGATGAATTTCAGCATGGCTACAGATGAGAAGATTTTCTGATAGTCAATGCCCTCATACTGACTATAACATTTAGCCATAAGCCTAGTTTATAGGTCTTTACCTTACCATTGGCACCTATCTTCCTTTTGTAGATCCATTTACACCCAATAGGTATAATACTCTCAGGTGGATCTACTAAGGTCCAGACTTGGTTTGAGTGCATCGAGTCAATTTCTGACTTTATAGCATCCAACCATTTTTCAGAATCGATATCAGACATCGTTTCATCAAAGATATTAGGATCATCACCATGACCCTTATCTCTAATAAGGAATATTTCTTTTACTTCCTCCGTAAGCATATCCATATACCTCTCAGAAGGTCAGAAGATCCTTCTAGATCTATGAGGTGGTTGAGGAACATCTACTACTGGCTCATGGACAACGGGTTCCTGAGGATCTATAGCTCTTGGCTCTCCAGAGACCTTCTCTTCGAGCTCAACTAACATCTCATTGCCACCATCCTAGATAAACTATTTTTCTAAGATATGATGTTTTGACTCATAATCACATTGTGATCTTATGAAAAGTAGAAGTAGCATCCTATAAATTCTTTAGGATACTCTATAAAGCAAGCTATAATAGATCTATCCTCTAATTTATCCACCATCTATCTCTTGACATAGACCGGACATCTCCAAGTCTTAAGATAACCTAGACTCGGCTTCTTATCGAACCATATCTCATACGGTGTGATAGGAATGGACTTTGATGGGATCCTATTCAATAGGTGAATTGTAGTTAACAGGATATGTTTTCAAAGATATAAAGGTAGATCAGTGAAGATCATTATGGACCTGACCATATCCAATAGGATGCTGTTCCTCTTTTTGGATACCCTGTTGAGCTGAGGTGTTCCAGGAGGCATCCATTGAGAGACTATACTATTATCCTTAAGATATCTCAAAACTTTTTGACTAAGGTATTCACCTCCTCGATCAGATTGATGAACCTTAATGGGTTTACTAGTTTATTTTTCTACCTCATGTTTGAATTATTTGAACCTTTCAAAAGTCTTAGACTTGTGTTTTATGAGATACACATACCTGTACCTAGACAGATCATCGGTAAAGATAATGAAGTAGGTATAACCATCCCTGGCTTGCACATCAAATGGCCCAAACACATTGGTGTGTACTAGGGTAAGTAACTCAGTGGCCCTTTTTTTATGTCCTACAAAGGGTAATTTGGTCATTTTTCCTCGAAGGCAAGATTCACAAGCTGGATATGACTCTTAGTTAAGAAAGCCAAGGATCCCATCCTTCTCCAATCTGTCTATCCTGTCCTCTCCAATATGACCTAGTCTATGGTGCCACAAGTACTTCTAGTTAATTTCATCTCTGGATCTATTTTGGCCTACGACACTCACTATTTGCTCGTTTAAGTTCTTATTCACATCAACATGCAAGTGATAAAGACTGTCAATTAAAAGACTTCGTGTAACCAATTTATTTCGTAAATAAATGGAATAAAAACTTTTATTGAAACTAATTTCAAAATCTTTTTGTGCTAGCATAGACACGAACATCAAATTTCTACTAGCTATAAAAATATAATAATAGTCTTTTAAATCTAATTTAACACCAGATGGTAATCGAAGAGGGTAAGTGCAAATGGCCTGTGTAGTAACTTTTACTCCATTACTGACCTGAAGGATCATGTTACCTTTTCTCAACCTCCTACTTTCTATCAGACCTTGCATGAAGGTATATATATGAGCACTCGAATCAGAGTCTAATATCCAACTAGAAGTAGAAGAAGTCATAAGGTTAGATTCAATTATGAGCATACCTTCAGAAGGTTTATCACCCTATTTTTGATCTTTAGGCTCTCCAGATATTTTGGACTGTTCCTCCTTCAGTGGCCTTCAGCATGATAGTGAAAATATTTTTCCTTTGCTTCGGTCTTGTTAGGAACTTCCTTCTTTGGCATTCTCTCCTTTTTCTACTTCTTAGCAAATTTTACCTTCTATTGAGAATTGTATCCTAAAATCAATCATGTGATGATTGAGTTCATCCTTATATATGAATTATTGATTATTGAATAATAGTTATTCTAATATTTTTCATCACAAAGTGACATCTTCTTTGAACTATTGTACTATGATGAAGTCCCTAGAACTATGCTAGTGTACGATAAAGAGATAATTTATTATGTAGTTCTTAAACAAGTTTGCGACCAAATGATACATCATTACGGGATAATGACATTTATCGAGTGAAGGTCATTGTGTGCTATATGGGTTGGTTGTCCTCTTAACCAAGGAGTGTGGTAATACTGGTATGACATACAGGTGAGATGTAAGGGTACGTCGTCACTGAACAAGTGACTCACCTACTGAGTATTCTGCTGTCAAGAGTTGCTTGTGAAACATGGATATAAATATCTTTCAGATATAAGATCACCATAATGACTTGCAAGCAACTCACTATACTTTGGTGCCGAACTACCTAAATTTTTAATACAGTGATGGAAGGCTACTGGGTACAGTCAAGTACTTACGAAGTCTGTGTGTGGATTAAGATGTGATTAATCCCTCTGAATTATTGAAGTTGATGTATCGCTGTATTTTAATTTAGTAAAATCTTGACTAGGGTAATCCATGAGATGGATTTGAATGGTTGAAATATAATGTGGATGAAGCAATCTCGATTGACAGTTAACCTGAGACCATCCTAAAGCATCCAGGGTCAAAAGGATGAATTATGCAGTAACCATGAGTATGTATTCTGAAATATTCTTTTACAATAATTTGACCTATCTAGACGTCGAAAACCATTGCTAGATGGTATCTCGATTAGTGTAAGAATTGGTTCTTGTGCTACTAGCTTAGTGTTTGAACCTATGGAATTACGCACACAAGTCAGACAAAGTAGGAAGAAATTGATCTATGTTTATATGTCCAATTTGAAAGTACTTGACTTGATTGAACATATAAGCTAACTTGATTGAGAATTAAGTTATGGCTTAAATGAGATTGAAGAGTTGACTATGTCTGGCTAGCACTACACATGAGGTTCAGGTTCAATCCTGGAGATGAATAATTTTTAATTATGATCCATGAAATATATGAAAGATTGGATTTAAGTATTAATTAATTTCAGATTAGATTTGAATTAATTAGACTTAAATAGGTCTAAAATCTAAGTTAGACTTGGTACAAAAGTCTTAAAGAGTTTAGGATTGATAGCCTTTCAAAATTATTTTGAACCGACTTCGAATCGAACTTGAATCGGACCTATTTTGGATGAGATATGAGTATTTCTACTTGCACTGGGAATACCCACTCATGAAGTATGACCAAAAATTGGTTTGATACTTATTTGGGGCATCCCAAGTGGGTGTGGGAGTGGGTGCAAAGTGGATGTCATAAGTGATGGTAATTATATCTCATATAGGAGTCCTTCTTTCATGAGTATTGGACCAATTCAAATCAAATTTGAATAAAGAGTCCTCCTCTCATTGAATCATAAGAATCATCTATAAATAGAGAGGATCTCAACCTATGGATGAAAGAAGAGAATAAAATAGTAAACAAATCAAATTGAGAGAAGAGAAAAAGAGAGAGAGACAGGCATGTGAAGAGAGAGGTCATTTATCTTCTATATCTCTCCCTTTATTGCCGCCTCCTCTCCTTAGATGTGGATCCTTCTTAGGCATCCTACCTACTGATGTGAGATGTCACAGCATCATATCTCATCTCTCAATTGATTGACTTGTGAAGTCAATTGGATTGGAGTTCATCCTGCTTTCCTGCGGTGTCTAACGTGCATGTGAAGTAGAGGGTCTGCATATCCAGACCTCCGCAAAAGTTTATATCGGATAATTTGAGATTTGATCTCTGATTCTACTATGATTTAGATAATAATTCGATTCTTAAATAAGTAGAATATTAGAAAAAAATTTTAGATGCAATCTGGGTATTTTGGAGAAAAATTATTTCCTTCCCGTCAACTGATATCAAAGCAGGTCTGAAATATATGCATATATAATAAAATTTTTTATGATTATTTATAATTGATATAATTAAGATTTCTTTTATGACATTAGATCTTATTTAAATATATTTATATAAAATTTTTGATCTAATTTTTATTAGATTAGCGGTGCCTAATCAATGGTTGATTGAGGTTGTTATAAATCTGTTATAACAGAATTCTACTGTTGTCAAATTTTTGATAAAAAATAATATAAATTAAAAATTTATTTTAAATCTATTTTAATAAAATTCTAATTTTGTTATTTTTTTTGAAGTAAAAATTATTTTAAATTTAAATTAGATCTATTTCGATGGATATTTAGATCTGAATCTTATCATAATTCAATACTGCATGAAAATAGATTTTATTAGAAATTAATTTCTTATGCATTCATATTTACATCTAATTATTTTTCTATTTGATATCAAATCTAAAATTAATATTTTATAATTAGTATAAAATAAGTTTTAGATTTGATATGATGTATATGATATATCAAATCTAATTGGATTAAATGAAGAACATAATTGATGAGATCGAGGATATGTTCATGACATAAAATAGTTTTATCAATACTTACATATTGATGTAATTATATATAAAATTAAATTTCAGATCTTAGTAGTCTAGTACTCAGATTGATGAGATCATCAGACCATCTGATCATAAGAGATTGAAGAGATTAATCTCTCTTTTACTTATTCGATGGGTTCTCTTATGACGTGTAGGGGTATTATTGTGATCCAGTTTCATGAAAAAAAAAAGTGAACTGATTTTTATGTATTATTTTGATCATAAATAATTTAGATTAGATCTAAAGTGATTTATGATTTATTTAATAGGATAAAATTCAAATATAAAATTATTTTAGATCTGAATTACATGTTACATATGATGTAATTGGTATTGATCTAAAAGTTATCATGATATATGAGATATATGAATGAAGTTTAGATTATACCTATGTATGTTTAATTATTAAACATATTATGAAAATTTATTTTCATGTGTTAAAATATATGGTATGCTTCACTTGAAATCCTTGTAGAATAGTTCTACAAATTGAAACACATGTTTCACATACTTAATTTTGAATTAAGTTTGAATGATCGAGAATTGAGAATTGAAGATCATTAAGACACCACATAATATGATGAGAAAAGGGTTAGCTTGAATCAGATCCTTTTAATGGGTTAGACCTAGGGTTAGGAATACATATGGACCAAGTAGAGAAATTGATTAAATTCAATCAAGTGTTGAATTAGATTAGGTCAGTATTTCTCTAAATCAATCTTAATAGTTAAAGTTTGATCAAGTCTATGTGTTTGATCCTAATAAATAGATCATGATCATGGCTCTGTGGTTGAGCCTGAATCTTCTGGTGTGTCAAATCAAAACTAATTAGCCAGTTGGTGTCTAAGGTAAGTTTGTCAGATTCGATCAAGTGATTTTTAATTGGAAGCTATTCACCTAGATGCGTCTACGGTGAGTTAAGGGCAGATCCCTCCCGCTGATCTCACTTATCTGGCCAACATGGTAGATTATATTTTGATTAGGTCACTAGTCGATTCGTGCAGACCCATGCCATTAAGGTGAATCAGTGTGACTGATTTAGGTGTCCTTAGATTAGCTTGTGTTTAATCCTTTACATGATTTGGTGAAGTCAGTGGAAGAATTTGCAGCTTGCAGGTCGACTTTTTCTCTTATTCTTAGGTCAATAAAATCAAATTCTCTAAATTATTCGGTCCATAAAGTGATAAATTTATGAGATAACTTAGTCATTGCCTCCCATTAAGGTATATGATAATGAGTCCAATATTTTAAATAGGCATTGGAGGTGCCACACGTCTGGTGTCTATTACGTATTAAAATTATCATTCATTATATGACCATCATGATGTATCTTCAGATCAATGCTCAAGTTGGTCGAGCCACACTCAGGTCTGGACATCTATTTATTGGATGCACTTGATGTGTTATGTTAGTGGTTGGACCTAATCAAGATTTTTAGTGGAGGCACCACAGGCTTGCTGAAGGGATGTCTGGGGCAAAATCCAATGCTAGAAGTTATTTAAAAAAATACTTGGTTATGAACCTATCCGTGGATGCACTGGGATTGGTCGAGCCACACTCAGGCCTGAATGCAGTCCGTGTGGATTCTAGTACCCACTAAGAAATTAATGTAATTTCTCGCATTGGAGGTAGAGGCTACCAATTCGCAAAAAATAGTAGGAGGACCTTTAGACTAAAGTCCATGTCTTCAAGATTATAAAAATAATTCATATAATAATAGGCTAATATTTTCTCTTTTAAGTTATGAACAATATACTATTCCTCTGTTCGCTGTTGGACAGTGACAAGCTCATCGGACCCAACTTCGATAGCTGGTATCGAAAGTTGAAGATCATGTTGGAGCACGAGAAGATTTTGTATGTCCTTATGGATCTGGCATCTGAAGAACTTGCAGCCAATACTCATCATGCTGTGAGAGACACTTACATAAAGTGGCTCAATGATCACACGACTGTGTGTTGTGTGATGAGGGCAGCTATGAATGATGAACTTAGTCGTAAGTTCAAGGATACACAATCTGAGGAGATGATTCAAAAGTTGAATGAGTCCTTCGACACCCCTGAGGATACAGAGAGACATAAAATCTCCAGCATAGTGTTCAATGCCCGTATGCGAGAGGGAGCTTCAGTCACCGATCATGTATTATACATGATTGAGTAGATTGAACACCTTAGCAAATTTGGCTTTCCATTGCATGAATAGTTAGGTATGGATGCTATCCTCAATTCGCTATCGAAATCCTACCTATCCTTTCTCAGTCATTATAGAATAACGAAGTCTGCAGTAAACTATCATGGTTTGCTAGGGTTACTGCAGATTTTTAAGAAGGATCACCAGCTCCAAAAGGAGCCATTGAATTTAGTGGAAGGTTCATCTGCAGGGCGTCGATCCTCTAGGAGAGGAAAGAAGAAAAAGGTACAAAAATTCCATATCGTTGATCCCAAGTAGAGCAAACCATCAAAAGTTGACAAGAATCAGATAGAGTGCTTCTTCTGTAAGAAGCTGGATCATTGGAAAAGAAATTATCCTGCTTATATAGCCACCCTTGACCCAAACAGGCCTAAGAACAAGAGAAAAAGGCAAGTGATTGCTTCACAAGGTATTTATATGATAACACCTTGTAATTTCTCTATTTGTGATACTACTACCTGGATATCGAAAGTCTTATTAATATATGCAATTCGTTGCAGGGACTGCAGATAAGTAAAAAATTTTGAGAGGGCAAGCGGTTCCTTAACGTTGGAGATAGAAGCTTTGTTCTAGTTCTGTCCTTGAAAACTTTGCAGCTTATCTTCGAGTCCAGTAGTTCATGTTAGATTATTGTCATTATTGTTCTTCCTTTATAATGAATGTCATATCTGTATGCCTTTTGGCCAAACTTGGTTACAAATTTATAATAAAGGATGATTTTTGTGATATCATTATGAATGATACTATAATTATGCATGGACAATTAAAACATGGCATATACATAGTATCACATCCTGTTAGTGTGATGTACACACCTAGTAAACATCTCAAAATAGATAATGTCAGTGAATCCTACCTTTGACATTGTAGGCTTGATCATGTGAACAAGAATACGATTGATAGGTTGATCAAAGAATGTGTCCTTGAGATAGATGATTGTGATCATTGCCTACCTATGAATCTTGTCTACTTGGTAAGATGATTAAGTCATTTTTTAAAAGAAAAGGTGAAAGAGCCAGTGATGTCCTAGGTTTAATACATACTAATGTATGTGGGCCTATGAACATAAGTGCCAGAGGAGGATACTACTACTTCATTACGTCTACAAATGACCTATCGAGGTATGGGTATGTCTATCTTATGAAGCATAAGTCAGAATCATTTGAAATGTTCAAACGATTCCGTGCTGAAGTAGAGAAACAAACTGAAAAGAGTATTAAGATCCTTCGATCAGACTGAGAAGGTGAATATCTCACCAATGACTTTCGATATATCTAAAAGAGAATGGAATTCTCACAATGGACTCCTACTGGAACACCACAACAAATGGTGTGTCCGAGAGGAGGAATCGAACCTTGTTAGATATGGTTCGATCTATGATGGATTTTTTTTAGTCTGCCAACATCCTTTTGAGGATATGCTCTAGAGACTGTCTGCTATATTTTGAATAAGGTGTCCAGCAAGTCTGTCGATAAAACTCCATATGAGATATGGACTGGACGTGAGCCGGTGCTCTCACATCTTAAGGTCTGGAGGTGTCCAGTTTATGTCAAGCATTCAAAGACAGGTGTTGGGTATAAAATACCCACGATCGAAGTTCTCGGTGGGATTAACCCTTGCGGGCTCCGTCCACAACTCTGAGGAGGACTCCGCCTGGACTCCTACGGGAGCCGGGCTCCGCCCATAACTCCAACCTTAAGGAGGACTCCGCCCGGACTCCTACGGGAGCCGGGCTCCGTCACTAACTTCAACTGCCGGCAAGCTCCGTCCGGACTCCTACGGGAGTCGGACTTTGCACCTGACTTTAATTGCAAGAGGACTCCACCCGGACTCCTACGGGAGCCGGGCTCTGCCCACAACTTCAACTCCGAGAGGACTCCACCCGGACTCCTACGGGAGCCGGGCTCCGCCCACAACTCCAACCTCAAGGAGGACTTCGCCCGGACTCCTACGGGAGCCAGGCTCCGTCACCAACTTCAACTACCGGCAAGCTCCGTCTGAACTTCTACGGGAGCCAGACTTCGCACCCAACTTCAACCGCAAGGGGGACTCCGCCCGGACTCCTACGGGAGCCGGGCTCCGCCCACGACTTCAACCGCAAGGAGGACTCCGCCCGGACTCCGACGGGAGCCGAGCTCCGTCGCCAACTTCAACTACCGGTAAGCTTTGTCCGGACTCCTACGGGAGTCAGACTTTGCACCTGACTTTAATTGCAGGAGGACTCCGCCCGGACTCCTACGGGAGCCGGGCTCCGCCCACAACTTCAACTCCGAGAGGACTCCGCCCGGACTCCTACGGGAGCCGGGCTCCGCCCACAACTCCAACCTCAAGGAGGACTCCGCCTGGACTCCTACGGGAGTTGGGCTCCGTCACCAACTTCAACTACCGGCAAGCTCCGTCTGGACTCCTATGGGAGCCAGACTTTGCACCTGACTTTAATTGCAGGGGACTCCGCCTGGACTCCTACGGGAGCCGGGCTCCACCCATGACTTCAACCGCAAGGGGGACTCTGCCTGGACTCCTACGGGAGCCGGGCTCCGTCGCCAGCTCTGATCGCTGCCGAACTTCAGCCGACGGATCTGCACTCCCAGGCACGACACAGCAACCACCACGATCCTGCTCCACTTCCTGCGGCGGATTCCGTGCAGCTCCATCATTCCCTGACAGACCGCTATAACAGCCATGACTCTGCTCCACCTTCTGCGACGGATCCCGTGCAGCTCCACTATTCCCTGGCAGATCGCTATGATGCCCACGATCCTGCTCTACCTTCTGTAATGGATACTGCGCGATTCTCCCATCCTCCGGCGAGTCGCGACAACGGACGCCGCTCCACTCCCTGCGGCAGACTCCACGTGGCGCACTACAGTGAAGGCCATGGGTCCACTCCACTACTCCTCACAACAAATTCCTCCTGACCGTGGGCCGCCCACTACCAGACGGTTATGAACGTCGCTATCAATCTGTTGCCCCCTCCGTCTATAAAAGGGAAACCCCAGATACGTTATTCTATAAGCTCTCATTTTTACCTAAAAACTCTGCTAAATTCTTCGTTCGAGCACTCCATTCTTGTTGAGGCAGAGAACTGACTTGAGCGTCGGAGGGTCTTGCCGGAGCAACCCCACCTTCGGTTTAGACTTCCTTTGCAGGTCCTGACGGCGACCGTGACTCCCTCGACTCCAGCTTCTCCGGCGCAAGCAGATTTTTGCACCAACAACAGATAAGCTTGGATCGATGTCCGATAGATGCTTGTTCATAGGGTACCCAAAGAAAACTAAAGGGTACTACTTCTACCTCACTGCAGAACAAAAGGTGTTTGTCAGCAGTCGGGCAGTCTTTTTGGAAAAGGAGTTCCTTGGTGAAGGAGCTAATGCCCATAAAATTGAACTTGATGAAGTTCATGAGGTGGAAGGACTGACACATATAGAATTGGATTTGCTTGGTGAATCGAATCCAAAGCCAGTAGAAGCACCATTAAGGAGATCCGATAGAGTACCGCATCAGCTAGACAGATATTATGATTTTTTGATTTGGGATGATGATCCTATTGAACTTGATAAAAATGATGTTGCTCCTTGAATTGATTTTGATGATTACAGAGCATTTGAGGGAGTTACTAATGATTTTGGCTTGAAAAAAGATTTATTATATTTCAGGGGCAAAATCATAATTTTATCAAGTTCTGATTCAGAAACCTCAAGAGCAAGAACAGAAGATTTGTAATCTATTGGAGGTAATTTTAATATTTTTGGATGTATATTTTGAAAAAAAATCATGTTTATAAATTTGAGTCGACCCCATGAGTTGACTCATGTCAAAAGGGGCTAAACGGTACGCTGAATTTTTTGATTGACACACTCTGTGAGTCGATCCCATGTGTCGACCCCTGTGCATGAGTCGACCCTATGAGTCGACCTCTGCTACTGTGTAGACCAAAATTATAGAACAATCATTTTCTGTTCTGTGCCACAGAAGTCGACCCTATGAGTCAACTCATTAGCATGAGTCGACCCTATGAGTCGACTCCTGCGATGAAAAAACTCCACAATGGCTAGTTTTTAGCTCATTTTGGCTGCATTTAATATCCATTTAATGTGCTCTAACGGCTCTATTTCAGCCCAGATTACTCTCCACCATCATTTGAAGTTATAAAAGGTACTTAAAGGAGGGAATCAATAAGGTTTTGAAAAAGGTTCTTCAAGCATTCACTTCAACCCTAAGCAAGAGCCCTCTTGAAGTTAAAGAAGTTTTTATTTCAAGTTCACCAACCCCTCAAGAGCTTATTCAAGTATTCAACCACCTTGAGGAAAATCGAAAAGCTTGCTTCTCTTTGTGTAAAGTGTATTTAAAGCTTTATTCGCTCATTAAAGGAGCTACATCTATATTTTCGTGTGATTAACTGTTATACTCTATTTTTGAGTTGATTTTTTATTTTAGAAGGGTTCCAAAACATGAAAAGATTGATCCGAACCTTGAATCGGATTGTACTAGGTTGGCTTGTATCCAAAAAATAAGTATTCTAGCTTGGAATAGCTAGAGTCGGAGGTTTCGATGTTATATTCGATTTGAATACAGATTAGTGGATTTGAATTTCTAAGTAGGAGCTTGGGGAGTGGATGTAGGTACAAAGTTGGCACCGAACCACTATAAATTTTTTTGTTTGTGTTGTGCTTACTTGCTCTCCTTTTAAATTTTCTTATTTTCTCGTATTCTTGCATCCAATTTCTACACCTTGCTTTAATTTCACTCTCCATATTTATCCTACTCATTGTTAAATAATCCTCATAGTTGTAAGTTATTTTTAAATTTTTAAAAACCCAATTCATCTCTCCCTCTTGGGTTGCATAGCTGGGCAACAAGTGGTATCAGAGCTCGATGCTCTAGCCCTACTTTGATTTAATCATCAAAGAGCTAAAGATCTATGGAAACTCAAGTTAGTGCTTCACTAGCCGAGGGGCAGTCCACCAACCGACCTCTACTTTTCAATGAGTCAAACTATACCTATTGAAAAGCTCGGATGAAAATCTTTATTCAAGTACTTGACTATGATATGTGGAGTATCATAGTAAATGGACCACACAAACTCACTAGAATAATTGATGGTGTGGAATCAACGAAATTCAAAAAAGAATGGGATGAGGTTGATAAGAAAATGGCTCAACTAAATGCTAAAGTCATGAATATTTTGTATTGTGCTCTAGATACTAATGAATTCAATCGTATTTCAACATGCATGTTAGCTAAGAAAATATGGGATAGATTAGAAGTAACTCATGAAGAAACTAATCAAGTGAAGGAATCAAAAATTAACATACTTGTGCATAAATATGAGCTTTTTAAAATGGAGCATGATGAATCAATAACTGAAATATTTACTCATTTTATTGATATTATTAATGGTCTAAAAAATCTTGATAAGTCTTATTCTAACAGTGATCTCGTGAGAAAGATTCTTAGGTCTTTACTAAGGACTTGGGAGGCCAAAGTGATCGCAATCCAAGAAGCTAAAGATCTGAATATCCTACCCTTGGAGGAGCTTCTAGGATCACTGATGACACATAAGCTAAGTATGAAACAACACCAAGAAGATGTCAAAAAGAAGAGGATAATCGCCCTCAAATCCACTGCTCAACCTAATGAAGAATCCGATGATATGGAAAATGAAGAGCAGGATGAAGAAATGGCCCTCATTACTAGAAGGTTTAAGAAGTTTTTGAAGAAAAGAAGACAAGGAATGAGGAAGAGACCACCTACAAAAGGGGAACATAGCAAAGAGAAGGATAAGGAGCAACCCTTTATTTGTTATGAATGTAAGAAACTGGGATACTTTAAGTCTGAATGCCCACAACTGAAGAAGGGTCTCAAGAAGTACAAGAAGAAGGCCATGATGGCTACATGGAGTGGAAGTGATGAGTCAAGCTTCGAAGAAGAAGACTCAAATGAATAAGCCAACTTGTGCCTTATGGCACATGAAAATGAGGTAAATACTGAAATCCCTATTGACTTTACCTTTGAAGAACTTCATGAAGCATTTTATGATCTAATTGATGAACTAAAGAAGCTAGGGGTAAAGAATAAAGAATTAAAATCAAAGAATCAATTTTTACTAAAAAAAATAAGAATATTTCAAATGAAAAATCAATCCTGTCTCAAAAAAATTTGAACTTAAAAATTGAGATTGCCAAGTTAAAACCAATGGTTGAGAAGTTCACTTTAAGTTCAAATAAGCTTCATATGATACTTGACAATCAAAAGGCCATTTATGATAAAGTCGGTCTTGGATATAACCCTTCAAAGAAACAAAAATTTCTGAAAAATATCTTTGTAAACTCATCATACAACAAGTTTTCAAATATAATTTGCTTTAAATGTGGTAGAGTAGGACATAAATCTTATTCATATTTTTCTAACAAATTTGAAAATTTTAATGTAAAAAAAATATGGGTTCCAAAAGGAACCATTATGACTAACCAAAAAGGACCCAAGAAAACTTGGGTACCTAAAGTCAAAACTTGACTCTTGTGTGTAGGTGTGTCTTGCATCCCAATGAGCAAATTGAAAATGGTATCTTGATAGCAGGTGCTCCAGATACATGACTGGTGATGAGTCCCAATTCATCACACTTGATGCTAAAAATGGAGGGATGGTCACCTTTGGAGACAATGGCAAAGGAAAGATTATCGGTATAGGTAACATTGGTATCACTCTCTCCAAGTATATTAAAAATATTTTATTAGTAGATGGTTTAAAATATAATTTATTAAGCATCAGTCAATTTATGATAAAGGATACAAAGTCATTTTTGAATCTTCAGTTTGCATAGTAACTAGTCCTATTAATGAAGGCATTAAATTTGTTGGGCATAGACATGGTAATGTTTATATGGTAGATTTGAATGATCTTTCCAAAATAAACATGCAATACCTAGTAGCCTTGAATGCAAAAATTAATGAGACTAGTTGGCTTTGGCATTGTAGGCTTGCACATATTAGCATGCATTCACTTTCAAAATTTATTAAAAAAGAATTGGTTATCGGCTTACCCAAATTGAATTTTGAAAAAGATAAAATTTGTGATGCATGCCAAGTGGGTAAACAAACAGGAGTCTTATTCAAATCTAAAAATATTATTTCAACTACTAAGCCATTAGAACTATTGAACATGGATTTATTTGGACCCACTAGAACTACTAGTCTAGGTAGAAAATAATATGATTTTGTAATTATTGATGATTTCTCTCATTTTATATGGATCTTCTTTTTGGCATATAAGGATGAAACTTTTCATATTTTTTGAAAATTTTATCAAAAAGTGACAAATAAAAAAAGTTTTTCAATTCAAAATATTCGAAGTGATCATGGAACTAAATTTGAAAATCAAGATTTTGAAAAGTTTTATGATGAAAAAGATATTGACCATAACTTTTCAGCACCTAGGACACCCAAATAAAATGGGATAGTAGAAAGAAAAAATAAAACTTTTGAAAAAATGGCTCGTACTATGCTATGTGAAAGCAACCTTCCAAGATATTTTTGGGTGGAAGCAATTAACACGGCATGTTACATATTAAATCGTGCTTTAATTAGACCAATTTTAAAGAAAATCCCTTATGAGCTTTGGAAAGAAAAAAAATCAAACATTGCATATTTTCATATTTTTGGTTGTCGATGTTTTGTTTTGAACAATGGTAAAGAAAGACTAGAAAATATTGATGCTAAATCTGATGAAGCGATTTTTCTTAGTTACTCCTCTTATAGCAAAGCTTTTAGAGTTTTCAACAAAAAAACTTTAATAGTGGAGGAGTCAATACATATTATTTTTGATGAAACTAACGATCTTCCTTCAAGGAAGAATGAAGGTATTGATGATGTAGATCCTCTTATAGAAGTAATGAAGGAGATCACTCTAAAAGACTCAACCATTCAAGATAATGAAGAACATGAAGACAAACAGGATATGGAAGATGAAAAACAATAAGAATGACCTCATGGTACAAATGATCTACCCAAAGAATGGAGGTATGATCACAATCACCCCAAGAAACTAATCATTGGTGATCCTACACATGGTGTAAGAACTTGCTCTTCACTTAGAGATGCATTCAATCATTTTGCTTGTCTCTCATCTTGAACCTAAAATCATAGATGAAGCTGAAAAAGATTATAATTGGATAAATACAATGCAAGAAGAACTTAATCAATTTGAAAGAAATAATATATGAATTTTAGTTTCAAGACCTAAAAATTATTCAACAATTGGCACAAAATGGGTATATAGGAATAAATTGGATGAACATGAAATGTGATAAGAAATAAAGCAAGATTAGTTGCAAAAGGTTATAATCAAGAAGAAGGAATTGATTTTGATGAGACCTTTGCACCTGTTGCTAGATTAGAGTAATTAGACTTCTACTTGCATATGCTTGCTTTATGAATTTTAAGTTATTCCAAATGGATGTCAAAAGTACTTTTATAAATGGATATATTACTGAAGAAGTTTATGTAGAACAACCTTCGAATTTTGAAAATCATGCTTTTTCTAATCATGTTTTTAAATTAAACAAAGTATTATATGGTTTGAAACAAGCACCTAGAGCTTGGTATGAAAGGCTAAGCAAATTTCTGCTTAATAATGATTTTTCAAGAGAAAATATAGACACAACCCTTTTCATTAAAAAAAATCAAAATGATATATTAGTTATACAAATATATGTTGATGACATTATTTTTGGGTCTACTAATGAAATTCTTTGTCAAGATTTTGCTAAGCTCATACAGAGGGAGTTTGAGATGAGCATGATGAGAGAACTTACATTCTTCCTCGAACTTCAAATCAAACAAACAAAGGAAAGAATCTCCATTACCCAAAGCAAGTACATAAGAGAACTACTCAAAAAATTTAGAATGGAAAACTCCAAAGCAATTGGTACACTCATGAGCCCATCATGTAAGTTTGATAAGGATGAAGGAGATAAAAATATAGACTTAAAATTTTATAGAAGTATGATTGATTCTTTATTGTATTTAACTGCTAGTAGATCAGATGTTATGTTTAGTGTTTATCTTTGTACTCGCTTTCAATCAAATCCAAAAGAATCACACTTAAATACAGTTAAAAGAATCCTTAGATACTTAAATGGTACACAAACTCTAGGACTATGGTATTCTAAGGACTCATTAATTGACTTGATAGGATATTCAGATGCCGATTTTACTGGATGTAGATTAGATAAAAAAAAATACTAGTGGAACTTGTCAATTTCTTGGAGTTAACTTAATCTCTTGGTTTAGCAAAAAGCAAAACTTGATAGTATTGTCTATGGCCAAGGCCAAACACATTGCAGCCAGAAGTTGTTGTGCTCAAATCTTATAGATTAAGTAACAACTTGAAGACTTTGGCATCAAACTCAATGAAACTCCCATAAGATGTGATAACACCAGTACTATAAATCTAACTAAAAATCTAATTTAGCATTCTAGATCAAAACATATTGAAATTAGGTATCATTTCATAAGAGAACATATCCAAAATAAAAATATAATTCTTGATTATGTTTGTACTAAAAAATAATTGGCTGACAACTTTACCAAGGCCTTAAGTGAAGATAGATTTTATGAAATTAGGAGAGAACTAGGAATCCTTAATCTATCAGCTTAAGTATCTCTCTGATTCTAAATTTTTAATGCCAAAAATTTATTGAACCAAATCTATTGAGCTCAATTCTCATTTTTCTTAAGAGCTCAAAAGCTCAAAACTATCATTCATATGATCAATATTTGGGTAAACATCCTTCTCTCAAAATTTCAAATTTTTTAGAATTATCCCATCATTCTTTTGAATTTTTCTATGCTATGAGTCGACCCCCAGGGTCGACCCTAGGGTAAACTTGCAATTTTGACAAAACCTTTCGGGTGCTCTCTTCTTATTGAAAATTTTTCCTTGAGCCGACTCAGTCCTTCATCTTCTTCCTCCCACCAAACCAAAAGCTTTCTATCTCTTCTCCCTCAAATCAAAGATTTCTCTCAAATCTCTCCTCCCACTATTTTTTACTCTTCAAATCGCCCTGTTAGGAACCAAGTTCCTCTCCTCTCCCTTCTTCATTTGGGGTAGTTCGAGCTTACCCTAGACTCTACCCATCTTCTCCAAATCAGCACATCACCTCTCCAAAATCTTTGCCTTTCCACTAGAATCTTTTCCTCTCTCCCTCACATTTAGTCTCCAAAGCTCCGTGCAAGTCCTTCT
This sequence comes from Elaeis guineensis, assembly GCF_000442705.2. Lineage (NCBI taxonomy): Eukaryota > Viridiplantae > Streptophyta > Magnoliopsida > Arecales > Arecaceae > Elaeis > Elaeis guineensis. The sequence goes on along the minus strand of NC_025998.2, from coordinate 96,477,393 downwards.
TATGCAAATGGCTCCCAAAATGAAGCTTTCACAGAGGAAAAAATCTGTTCGCGGGTTGGAAGAGAGTGTGCGCAGAAAGAGATTAGCGGTCGAGTCCTCTCCTGCTCCAATCCCTGCTCCAGATCCTGCTTCAGCTTCCACTTAGTCCCCAATTAAACCAAGCAAGGTACCTCTCTCTGACCGAAAAGTAGAATCCGAGAAAAATATTTATTTCAAGTTTTTTGAAAAAGAAAGGTTCACTATTGGATCAAAGATTAAGAATCAAGGATGGAAATTTTACTGCTCTTTAAAGGAAAATACTTATGTCGATCTAGTTAGAGAATTTTACTTAAATTTGAGCTATAGCAATGGAACAGTAAAATCTACAGTCAAAGGTATTGATATTTTTCTTGATCTAGTATATTTGGGACAGATATTGCATTTGCCTTGTGAAGGCTATACCAATATGGAGCTCCCTATTAAAGAAGAAGGAATTAATGTTATCTTAGGAAGAACCTATACTGGAAGTCTAAATAAATTGAAAGCAAAAATTCTTTCTGTTGAGATGAGGCTGTGACATCACTTGGTAACCAAACTGTTTGTCCCTAGGAGTGGTAGACACGACCTTTTATCTGGTAGAGACATTTGCATTATGTACCATGTGATCACACAGACCTCCCTGAACCTTCCTGCATTGATGTTTGAGGCCATTAGAGAGACCTTGAATAGATCCAAAGCTCACTTGCCTTTTGGTATGGCACTCACCTTAGTTTTTAGAAGGTTCAGAATCAGTTTTGAGGGGGAGGCAGTTGCTAGACTATCTCATTCTGACACCATCAACCATCACACACTGCATCGCATGGGTTTCTCTAAGACTAATGGCAGTTGGACAAAGGATGTTGAGGAGAGAGCGGAGGATAGAGCCGAGGAGGAGGGACCATCTGAAGGAAAAATCATCTTTTTCCTTTGTAGGATCTTCCAGATTTCATCAAATCTGGGGCAGAATAATTTAAAAATTTTTATCCTACACTATTTTAGATCTAATGTATATTAGATCTAATTTTATTATCTAATATTTAAAATCTAAAATTAAATCTAAAAGTATGAGAAGTATAGACATATCTCAAGGGTACTTTGATTACCCTGTAGATGATCTCAGCACAGTCCGAGGTTCTGATGTAGCCATGCAAGCACCTGGCCTCTACCAATATCTACTCAAGCAGGAACTAGAACATCTTCTCCTCATGAATCTACACTCCAAAAATTAGATCTCTATCTGATTTGGAAGTGCTTCAGAACTCCTAAAGTTGGAGCAACAGCCTGTCGAAGATGTCCTGCAGCCTTCCTGTTCCAGGCATCACCACACCTTTTTCTTGCACCAGATGAACGTCCAACTCCTTGGATGTGAAGAGGGGAGAGAGGAGAGCAGGGATGATATGGAGAAGAGGAGAGGATTCTTGTTTTGGCTGGGTATTGAGCAAAAACTTACAAACCCTAGGCACAGACAGGGATTTTATAGACCCTGGATGTTGCGCAGTGCCACATCATTCGACCAATTAAAAAATTTTATTTAATCTAGAAAAATTTTGATTGGTGGAGTGACATCATTTGATCACATCAGATAAGAACCCCCACCCTCTCTCCTATGTTGGCACCAACTTTGGATAAGCACAAGCAAGGGTTGGCGCCAAAGAGTCCATGTTAATCAGGACTCTTCATCCTTATCCATTTGGGGTGCCCATTTTAATCCAATTGGGCTCATGCCATAATCTGATTATGGCACCCAATTCAATATGATTTTGGTATGTGGACACTCCATAAAAATCCTCCAATGATCTCTCTTCAGTTTAAGACCCATATATCAACATTTGATAGATGTCCTAAAATGAAATTGGCAGGTGACAGGAATTAGCAGGTGCTTGTCTTAAATTCATCTCATGAATTAAGACAAGCCTTTTCTGAGCTGGACAAACTTCATTTAGATTGAGAGAAACCTTCCCAAGATTCTCTGGATAAGTCAAATCATATTTGGCTCAGTAGAGACAGAAAAGATTATACGAGGAGAAAGTTAGGCTCAATCGTGTGCTAGCACGATTTTCTTGAACCTAATTGGATCTTATCCAAATCAATTGGGTTAGCCCAATTGATGACATCCAGACCCTAACCCTTGTTTGTGTGACCCAGTTAGGTTTAATTCTGTATGGTAATGAGATATGTCATGATCTCATCATCGACATCATCGAAACTCCTTTCGATGGACCAGAACTCTTTTGATTCAGACAATTAGAATGATCGATCATCAATATCATTCTAATTGCTCCCAAAATCCACCAGTGACACCTAGCAGTATATGGTGGCAACCCATCAGAACTGAAGATGAACCTCTCGATGTAGCTACCTGTGTGATTGAGTTCCTCTATCATGAGTCCTGACTGAATTAGGGTTAAGGTGAACTCGTCAAACCCAACATCAGTCATATGAATCAATCGATCGATCTGAGTCCGATGTGAAATCCCAATGGAAAATTCCTTTTCTATTATTTCACTCTGCCATGGTCATGGGTTTAAGGACTCAATCTTTCGATCATCATAGGACTACTCTTCTCATCTACCGAGGTTGATAGATCCCATCTTGGTGCAACCTAGTTCCTACAATAAATATGCTACAGCCAACATACACCTCAGGGTTCTGAATGGCTAGGAGACTGAGTTATGGTGTAGTCAAACTATAACACACTCAAGGTGAACTGTCGATGCATCTCAAGTCAAAGAACTAGACACACAACTGCAGCATCGAGCTAGTCATCGACGAGAAGGTAGACTTCCTTATGACTGCTTGATATGGTCATGCTAAGTACTCTCATTCTTAATGAATACCTGTATTCTCACTCTGGTGTCTCCACATCATAGACTCAAGACACATCTATCCTAAGGAAGCGATCGTACACCAACCTTCCGGATCGATCACCATCCTCATGATGATCCTATGGTCAGGAGCTGTTTATGAGTTAGTTATGTAAATTCATGCCTTAAATTTTCAACTCTTAAAAATATGAATTGACATTCTTACTAACTCAAAGGATATATCACAGACACAACGTACACAATGTGATAGAAGAATAATCCATTTATTGATTTATAGTCAACATTATAAATTTGCCCTTAGATTTGTACAGGAATATGTCAGCCAATCTGGCATCTAGGGCACACATCTAACAAACTCCCACTTGTCCTAATGTCAATTGGCTACATATCTAAGTCCCATCTTCTCATGGTGGGCTTCGATCTTTTGCTGGCCCAATGGCTTAGTCAGCGGGTCTGTCATATTGTCTGTGGAGTCGACTCTCTTGACCTCGACATAACCCTTTTCGAGATAATCACGGATCAAATGGAATCGCCGCTCGATGTGCTTGGACTTCTAGTAAGACCTTGACTCCTTAGCTAGGGCTATGGCACCATTATTATCGCAGTAAAGATGGATGGCATCTGATGACATCACTCCAAGCTCCACAGCAAACTTTTTGTACCAGAATACCTCCTTCGTAGCTTTCGATGCAGCAATATACTCTGCCTCCATGGTGGAATCAGCAATCACCGTCTGCTTGAAACTCTTCCAGCTGACTGCACCACCATTACAAATGAACAGACTCTCAGATGTTGACTTTCGATCATCTATATCAGATATAAAGTCTGAGTCTGTATATCCCTGAATCTAGAGTTTTTCATTCTCAAAGACTAGAAACATATCCTTAGTCCTTCTCAAGTACTTTAGGATACATTTCACAGAAGTCCAGTGTTCTTCGCCTGGATTCGACTGATATCTACTTGTGACACTCACAGCATGGGCTATATCAGGTCGTGTATATAGCATGGCATACATGAGGCTTCCTATTGTCGAAGCATAAGGGATCTTGCTCATGCGTTCAATCTCCTCAGGTGTGCTAGGGCACATCTTCTTGGAGAGATGAATGCCATGTCTAAAAGGTAATAAACCTTTTTTGGAGTTTTTTATGCTAAATCTTTTTAGCACCTCCTCTATGTACATCTTCTGTGAAAGTTCGAGCATCCTATTTGGTCTATCTCTATAGACCTTAATACCCAGTATAAAGGATGCCTCTCCTAGATCTTTCATAGAGAACTTCTTAGACAACCATACTTTGACTGAGGTCAACATGAAAATGTTATTTCCAATTAGAAGGATATCATCTACGTACAATATGAGGAAGACAACTGCGCTCCCACTAACTTTTTTGAATACACATGGTTCCTCCTCATTCTTGATGAAATCAAACATTTTGATCACATCATTGAAATGAGTATTCCAGCTCCGAGATGCTTGCTTAAGTCCATAAATAGACCTTTGCAGCTTGTAGACCTTGTGATCATCATCACTGGATGTGAAATCAAGTGACTGTTACATATAGATATCTTCCTCAAGATGTCCATTTAAGAATACCGTTTTCACATCCATCTGCCATATTTCATAATCGAAATAGGCTGCAATAGCAAGTAATGTGTGGATGGATTTTAGCATGGCTACGAGTGAGAAGGTATCTTGATAGTTAATACCTTCGTGCTGACTATAACCTTTCGCTACGAGCCTAGCCTTGAATGTCTCCACATTTCCATCTGCACCTATCTTTCTCTTGAAGATCCATTTACACCCAATAGGTACAATACCTTCAGGTGGATCTACTAAGGTCCAGACTTGGTTTGAGTGCATCGAGTCAATTTCTGATCTCATTGTCTCTAACCATTTCTCAGAGTCGATATTTGATATCGCCTCGTTATAGGTCTTGAGATCATCACTATGAACCCCATTTTCCATGAGGAATATTTTTTCTACATCCTCTTGTATGGTACCTAAGTACCTTTCAGGAGGATGAGAAACTCTAGTCGATCTATGAGGTGGAAGAGGTTGAGTTAGGACTGGTTCTGATTGATTTGGTTCCTCAGGTTCTTTAGCTCGTTGCTCTTGGGAGACATTCTCCTTGAGCTTAACTATTCTTTTGATGCCACTATCTTGAATAAACTATTTTTCAAGAAAAATAGCATTTCGACTCACAATCACATTGTGGTCTTCCGAAATATAGAAATAGTATCTTAATGACTCTTTAGGATATCCTATGAATCAAGCTCTAAAAGATCTGAACTCTAACTTATCCGCCTGCTGTCTCTTGACATGAGTCGGACAATCCCAAATTCTGAGATGATTCAGACTTGACTTCTTACCATGCCATATCTTATACGGTGTGGTAGGAACGATTTTAGAGGAAATCCTATTCAATACATAAATTGCTATCATGAGACAATGTCCCCAAAGAAATTCAGGGAGGTCCGTGAAGCTCATCATGGAACGGACCATATCTAATAGGGTCCGATTTCTTCGTTCTGAAACTCCATTGAGTTGAGGCATTCCAGATGGAGTCCATTAAGAGATTATGCCATTGTCCTTAAGATAGTCTGAGAACTTTCGACTAAGGTATTCACCTCCTTGATCTGATCAAAGAACCTTAATGGGCTTTCTTGTTTATTTTTTTACCTCATGTTTGAATTCTTTGAACCTTTCAAAAGCTTTAGACTTGTGTTTCATTAGAAATACATACTTGTACCTAGACATATCATCGATAAAGATAATGAAGTAGATGTAGTTGCCTCTAACCGGCACATCAAATGGGCTGCACACATCCGTATGTACTAGGGCAAGTAGGTCTGTGGCCCTTTCCCCATGTCCCACAAAAGGAAGCTTGGTCACTTTGTCTTGAAGGCATGATTCACAAACTGGATATGACTCGAAAGTCAACGGATTCAATAGCCTGAATTTCTCCAATTTGTTAACCCTATCTTTTGCTATATGACCTAGCCTTAGGTGCCACAGATACCTATTATTTGGACTATCTCTAGGCCTTTTAATTTCTATTGCATTCATATTTTACTCGATATTAAATACAGATACATCAACATGTAACTGATAGAGACCGTTAATGATAAAATTATTTGCAACTTTATTATTTTTATAAAAAATATTACAATGGTCCTTATGAAAGTTAATCACATAGCCTTCTTGTGCTAAACATGAAGCAGAAATCAAATTCCTGCTTGTTGCAGGCACATAATAACAATCTTTTAAAACTAAATCTAATCCTAACGGTAATCGCAGAGGGTAGGTTTCCACGGCCACAGCAGCAACTCTTTCTTCGTTCCTGATGCGTAGGATCATCTCCCCATCCCTCAACCTCCTGCTCTCCTCAAGACCCTGCATAGAAGTGTACAAATGAGCACTAGAACCTGAGTCAAGCACCCAACTGGATACAGAAGAAACCATAAGGTTAGATTCTAAAATGAGCATACCTCCAGAAAGATCATCCTTCTTATTCTTTAGGGTGGCCAGGTACTGAGGATAGTTTCGCTTCCAATGGCCGTCGATGGGCAGTGAAAATATTTTCTCTTATTAGCAGCCTTCTTCTTCGGTTCTGTCTTCTTCTTCTTGCCATCCACCTTCTGCTTCTTTGCAGACTTCTTTTTCTTTCCAAAAGACTTTCTCTTGGAAGAAGTCTGCTTCACAGTAAGAACTGAGCTTTTTGAACCTTTCATTGAAAGCTCAGCCGTAACCAGCATGTTCATTAACTCAGCCAAGGTACACTGCATCTTATGCATATGGAAGTTCATGATGAACTGACCATATGCATCAGACAAGGATTGAAGGATCACATCAATCTGAAAATCCTTGTTTAAGATGATACTGAGTTTTTCAAGCTCCTCAAGATCCTTGATCATTGTCAAACAATGATCTTAGACTGACTGCCCATCACGCATCTTGGCCTTAAAAAGTCTTTGACAGACTTGATACTTAGCCGCGTGACTCTGTTCACCAAACAACTCTTGCAGGTGAGCCAATATTTGGTGGGTAGTCAAAATATTTTCATGCTGGCGCTGCAAGTCATCAGACATTGCACCTAACATGTAGTACCTTGCTTTGTTATCATCATCCGTCCACTTTTTCAGAGACGCTCTCTGTTCAGCAGTCGGACATGCTTGCATGACAGGTGGGTCCTGATCTAAGACATGAGTTAATTTTTTGAAACCCAAAATAATTCTGTAGTTTCTCAACCAGTTTTTGAAATTAGATCCAGTCAATCTATGGGTGTCTAGTATTTTGGTCAGGGGGTTGGAGGTAGATATGTTTTCTGTAGAGAGTCGAAAGTTTCTAGTTAGATTTTGTAATCAGACTTAACCAATTTATTTAGGAGTTTTATTTTTAAACAAATTAGGCTCCCACTATTTTCTCAGATCCCTACACTCCCTTGGTAGAGATGTGAAAATCTTCGTGATCAGTAATTTCTAGTGGGTGGTGCGGTCTCACCAACTGGCTCATCACCTCACCTAACAGTTATTGGTAATGGGTCAACCGATGAGTGGACAACTCTTGTCCAATGATTCTCTAATCATGGTGCACCCAAAACTTGGTCTCTAATTCATGAAGCTCACCGTATTTGGAATATTGCTCCAATCCTTAGTTAAGTCAAACCCATCATTTGCACGAACTAGATTCCTGATTGGGTCCCTCACCGTATCCAGAATATTGAGCCCAACCCATCCTCTAATTCATAGCATCCAATGCCTAATGGACATGGTTGCATCTTTTCGATGCAACTGAGCCACTATAACCAGCCGAGAACAATCAACCCCAAAAAGGGCCCGCACATCCACAATGGTGGAAGACCTAGACTTAATATTTTCTTAGGAAGATTTGATTTAGGTCTCATTAAACTTGACTTGACATAGTCATAACAATTATGACTAACCTAGTGGCATGGGTCAGCTCAAATTGTTAGCCGCCTCAAATCAGAACTGGGTCGACACATATGGCCAGGTAAGTGAAACCGATGGAAGGGATATGCCATTAACTTGATAAGAATGCATTCGAGTCGAGTAGCTCCCAATTAAAAACCACTCGATCGCATCTGCCCAACTTACCTTAGACACCAAATTGTCGAACCAGAATCAATTGGGTTAGCCTATAATCCAGACTCTAACCACTGAGCCAAATTAGGTCTTAACTTGATCGAGTCACATCTAAATGTGATTCAACCTTGATCCAAACTTAATCCTATTAGGCTGGTCAATTATTAGCTTTCATGATCCCACCTAACCAACTCTTGATTCGATTTGATCAACCGCTAGACCTAATTGAGCTACCCAAGCCCGAATCTAATTTTATGAAAATATTTTAGATCTGAAATTCTCAATTTTAGACCAAATTGATTTCATAAACTTAATTCATTAATTAAGTTTGGATTCATAAATAAAATATATAAAATAAATCTTAGGATTTCAGGATCTAAAATTTTGCAGAAAAGTAAGTTTTGATTTCTGATTAAGGATGAACGCGCGGTACCCCTACATGTCATAAGAACACCCCATTGAATGAAAAGAGAGGGTCATAAAATCCTACTTCATTCTTATGATCGAACGGCCATGAGGAATACCTTAATCAAAAATATAAATTTAACTACAAAATTATTTAGATCTAAATTTACATATCTCATATACAATTTAAGATCTAACTAATACATGCTTTGCATACATCTCATGTATCAAAAATCAATCTAATTAACATGCTTTCAGATCTGATACATCACATGTAATATCTAAAAAATAAGATTTAAATTGAACTATTTAAAATTAAATCTATTCTAGATAAGTTACTGGAATAATTCTACAACTAGTCTAGGCATGCAACAGATCAATTTTATGAAAAAAATTAAATTTTATTTTCTACTTTTTGATCTGATTATAACACTTATAATATCAAAAAAATAAAGAATAAATTAAATTTAATTCATATTTTAATCTCATTAAAATATAAAACTTAAGAATGTTCATGGATTCAACTAATCCTAGTCTAGTCATGCATCTCATGCATGTTAGATCTTCTTAGATTTAATTTTAAATATTTTAATTTTAGATCTTATCATATTTGATGTGCTATCTAAAATTTTTTAAATATTAGATAAATAAATATAAAAAATTAGATCTAAATTAGATCTGAAATAGAGCCAAAAATTTGGCTCTAATACCAGTTGAAGGAAAAACCACCTTTTTCCTTTGTAGGATCTTCCAGATTTCATCAAATCTGGGGTGGAATAATTTAAAATTTTTTATTCTATGCTATTTTAGATTTAATGTATATTAGATCTAATATTATTATCTAATATTTAAAATCTAATATTAAATCTAAAAGTATGAGAAGTATAGACATACCTCAAGGGTAATCTGATTATCTTGTAGATGATCTTAGCATAGCCCGAGGTTCTGATGTAGCTACGCAAGTATCTGGCCTCTATCGATATCTACTTAGGTAGGACCTAGAATGTCTTCTCCTCATGAATCTACACTCCAAAAATTAGATCTCTATCTGATTTGGAAGTGCTTCAGAACTCCTTCTGAAGTTGGAGCAGCAGCCTGTCAAAGATGTCCTGCAGCCTTCCTATTCCAGGCATCACCACACCTTTTTCTTGCACCAGATGAATGTCTAACTCCTTAGACGTGAAGAGGGGAGAGATGAGAGCAGGGAGAATATAGAGAAGAAGAGAGGATTCTCATTTTGGCTGGGTATTGAGTAGAAACTTACAAACCCTAGGCGCAGACAAGGATTTTATAGACCCTGGATGCTGCGCAGTGCCACATCATTTGATCAATCAAAAAATTTTATTTAATCTAAAAAAAATTTGATTGGTGGAGTGATATCATCTGATCACATCAGATAAGAACCCCCACCCTCTCTCCTATGTTGGCACCAACTTTGGATAAGCACAAGCAACGGTTGGCGCCATAGAGTCCATGTTAATCAGGACTCTTCATCCTTATCCATTTGGGGCGCCCATTTTAATCCAATTGGGCTCACACCATATTCTGATTATGGCACCCAATTTAATATAGTTTTGGCATGTGTACACTCCACAAAAATTCTCCAATGAGCTCTCTTCAGTTTAAGACCCATATGTCAACATTTGACAGATGTCCTAAAATAAAATTGGCAGGTGACAGGAATTAGTAGGTGCTTGTCTTAAATTCATCTCATAAATTAAGACAAGCCTTTTTTGAGCTGGACAAACTTCATTTAGACTGAGAGAAATCTTTCCAAGGTTCTCTGAATGAGTCAAATCATATTTAGCTCAGTAGAGACAGAAAATATTATATGAGGGGAAAGTTAGGCTCAATCGTGTGCTAGCACAATTTCCTTGAACCTAATTGGATCTTATCCAAATCAATTGGGTTAGCCCAATTGATGACATCCAGACCCTAACCCTTATTTGTGTGATCCAATTAGGTGATCCAGTTAGGTTCAATTCTATATGGTAATGAGACATGTCATGATCTCATCATCGACATCATCGAAACTCCTTTTGATGGACCAAAATTCTTCTGATTCAGACAATTAGAATGATCGATCATCAATATCATTCTAATTGCTCCCAAAATCCACCAGTGACACCTAGCAGTATATGGTGGTAACTCATCAGAACTGAAGATGAACCTCTCAGTGCAGTTATTTGTGTGATTGAGTTCCTCTATCATGAGTTCTGACTGAATTAGGGTTAAGGTGAACTCGTCAAACCCAACATCAGTCATATGAATCAATCGATCGATCTGAGTTCGATGTGAAATCTCAATGAAAAACTCATTTTTTATTATTTTACTCTGCCATGGCCATGGGCTTAAGGATTCGATCTTTCGATCATCATAGGACTACTCCTCTCATCTATCGAGGTTGATAGATCCCATCTTGGTGTGACCTAGCTCCTACAATGAATATGCTACAGCCAACATACACCTCAGGATTACGAATGGCTAGGAGATCAAGTTATGTAGTCAAACTATAACACACTCAAGGTGAACTATCGATGCACCTCAGGTCAAAGAATTAGACACACAACTGCAGCATCAAGCTAGTCATTGATGAGAAGGTAGACTTCTTTATGACTGCTCGATATGGTCATGCTCAGTACTCTCATTCTCAATGAATACCTATACTCTCACTCTGGTGTCTCCACACCATAGACTCAAGACACATCTACTCTAAGGAAGCGATCGTACACCAACCTTTCGGATCGATCACCATCCTCGTGATGATCCTATGGTCAGGAGCTGTTTATGAGTTAGTAATGTAAATTCATGCCTTAAATTTTCAACTCTTGAAAATATGAATTGACATTCCTACTAACTCAAAAGATGTATCATAGACACAATATACACAATGTGATAGAAGAATAATCTATTTATTGATTTATAGTCAAAATTATAAATTTGCCCTTAGATTTGTATAGGAATATGTAAGCCAATCCGACATCTAGGGTACACATCTAACACCATCTTCACCTCTTCATGATCACAGAGCATCCCCAGATATTCAGTTCATACCTAATCACGAGGCTGATCCTTTAGAGTCTGTGAGGAGGCATGCTTCAGTTCCACAGTCAGAAAGTAGGGCACATCCTTCAGAGTTCAGACTAGCAGATGATCAGATTGAGATGATGTCCCAGTGTGTTGTCTCTATTCTATCTCAGCAGTTTGCCACTTCAGTCTTTGCACAGTGATCGACATCCCAGGGTGACTCAGACCAGACTCTGATCCCTCACATTTCTACTATTTTTCAGATGCTTACTGATCAGTCGGTACGCATTGAGCAGCTTGAGGGATGTATTTTGAGATTAACAGGTAGAGTATTAGACTTGCAGGGGCAAGTATTTGTAGGAACCAGATCTAGGGTTTCAGGGTTAGATCTTGAAACTTTTTCAAGATCATACAGCGGAAGACTAAAATAAATCAAAATTTATTTTTTAAAATTAGAGAATCCCTAGATCTAAGATCCTATTATATGATTATTACATAGTATTAAATCAGAAATTAAAATATATAAATATAGCATGAACTACATGTTGATCATATCAACATGTTTCTATACCACATCTAATGTATGTATTAAACAATAGATCAGATCTATTACCTTGCAAGTTAGATGTCTAACCTCGTTGATCCGGGCTTAAAATGATATTGCAAGCCACACACACGTCTGGCCTCTAGGAGTCATCCACACGAGCCCACGAATCTCGATCAGAAGTCCTGCTTCAGGAAATCAGCACAGTATGCTAGTACTGCGCTGATCCTTCTTTGATAGTTGATCAGGTGCCTCCTTCTTCTTGATTTAGACTCTTCCAAAGATGGAAAGTAAAAGGAGGAGTTTCAAATCTGAGATGCTCTCAGGAAACTCAAGATGGAGGGAGGAAAGATATGAAAACAAACAACCCTAGAAGAAGACCCTCTTCTTCTTCTCGTTTCTCTCTCTAGACACCCTAACTTGTATCTTTTATATCTCCATGACCCAAAGGTCTTTCTCTATAATTTTTGGATGGCTCAAAGGTCTCTCAAATCTCTATCTTCTTCAAAATTTTATAAAGAAACTCATTTTATACAAGAGATATGATAGAGTCCTTATCTAGGTCAAATACCTAGTCAAGGCTTATCCAAACATGGCAAGTTAAGGGGTGCCCAACTCTTGAGCACCTCCTCCATATTTTTGCATAGATCATCAGAAAAGGGTGCACAATATATACCCTAAAAGTCACAAAAATTCCAAAAAAAATTTGGATAAATTTGGTGCAAAATTGAAAGAGTTTTGGATTTCTAAAACTCTATCTCATAGAATTCGAAATCCAAACTTATTCCTTTTTGATTTGATCCAAACCACCTTCCATGTAAGAAAGAAGAGAGGAGACCTTTTGTGAACGTGGGAGAGACCTGGGAGAGGGCTTTTGTCACACAAAATAAGAGGAGATTGGCGTTGAATGAGAGAGAGGGGTGGGGAAGGCTTATGTGGCGCAAGGTGGAATCCTAGTCTTACTAGGATTCTATCTTATGACTTGTTTTAATTTGGTTTCTCAAACCAAATCAAATCAAAATTAGATCAATCCAATTAAAATAGGTCTTAACCAATTAAGAATCTAATTTAATCAGATTAAATTAGATTTAAATTTATTTAATTTTCTAATCAAATTAGAAATTAGATTGACCCAAGTCCTAGTTGAACTAGGACTAGTTTTTCCTTGCACTTGGCTTATCCAATAAACCAATTGGACTTGATCCAATCAAGTCCAAACTAAATCTAATTAAATCATATTTAATTAGACTTAATCTCAGTCATTGGCTTAATCAAATTAAGCCAATTAGCAATCGAATTGCTAATCGATCCTCCTGCAACACTTGCACTGGGTTAAATGTCAATCGTATTGATCATTTAACCCTAGAACGATTCTTAATCATTGATCAACCATCCGATCGGATCATGAACTCTAATGTGTGTGACCTCATAGGTCGAACCTAAGCCGTAGTACAGAAACAAATTCTATACCAATCGAAGTGATCATCTAGCAATGGTACCCGACGATCGGATAGGTCGAATGTGTAGAACAACATCCTTAGAACCCATGCGGATATAGTTTTCATATAATTCATTCCCTTGACCAAAATGATCATAGGACACCCCAGAGCTCAACTGTCAACTCTGATCAGGTTGTCCACATTGTATTTCAAAATATCAAATCCATCTGATGGATTATCCTGGCCAAGTTTTGCTAAATTGAAATATAGTGACTCATTCTTCTCCAACTCTTGGAGTGGTCAATCCCATCTGATCAACTCTGACTTCAAGTACTTGACTGTGCCAAAGCCTTCCATCCTGAATTAGAAATTCAGTTAGTCCAGTACCAAAGACAGTGAGTTGCTTGCAAGTCACTGAGGCGATCTCAGGTCTAAGGGAATTATACCTATATCCCATCAGAGACATTCTCGATAGCAGAATACTCTGGAGTTGGTCACGTTCAATGATGATGTACCCTTACATCTCACCTGTATGCCATACCAGTGTCTCCACACTCTTTGGTTAAGAGGACAACCAACCCATATGGCCTACAGCGACCTATGCTCGATAGAAGCTGTCGTCCTTATTAACAGCTTATCATTTGGTCGTGAACAGTTTTAAGGACTAATCGATAAATCCTCTCTTTATCGAACTTAAATAGTCCTAAGGACTTCATCATAACAACGGAGTTCATTAGAAGATGAAAGCTTATGATGAAGATGCCAAATATATTTTATTTATTAACAAATCAATTACAATACTTGGTTGCTCAACCGTCAACAGCTTGACGATTGACTTTTTGGGACACATTTCCCAACAACTCCCACTTGTCCTAAAGCCACTCGACATAGTATCTAATACCCATCTTCGACTTGTGGTTGTCGAACTCCTTTATCGCAGGGCTTTAGTGAAGGGGTCGGCTAGGTTCTCCTTTCGTCGATCTTCTGAAGGTCGACGTCATCTCGATCCATGATCTCTCAGACCAGGTGGAAGCGGCGTAAGATGTGCTTCGTCCGCTGATGTGCTTTGGGTTCCTTCGCCTGAGCTATGGCACCAGTGCTGTCGCAGTAGAGCAGGACGGACCATCAGGGAGGGTGCTACTCCGAGCTCGTTGATGAATTTTTCAGCCACACAGCTTCCTTCGGGCATCCGATGCTGCGATGTACTCTGCTTCACAAACAGAGTCCGCCACAGTCTGCTTGGAACTCTTCCAGCATATGGCTCCACCATTCAGAGTAAAGATATAACCCGACATGCTCCTGTGTCATCATGGTCAGATTGAAGCTAGAGTCTGTGAACCCACAAGTTTAGATCTGACTCGCCATAAACCAACCATTGGTCCTTAGTATTTCTCAAATACTTAAGGATGGCTTTAACCACTTTCCAATGATTTTCTCCAGGATCAGATTGGTATCTACTCACTACTCCTAGTGAGTATGCCACATCTGGTCTTGTACATGTCATGGCGTACATGATAGATCCCACGGCTGAAGCATATGGGACTCTACTCATAGCTCTCTCTCTTAGGAGTTGTCGGACAATCCTTCTTAGAGAGAGAAATTCCTTGGCCTATCGGTAGATAGCCCTTCTTGGAATTCTCCATGCTGAACCTCTTCAGTAAGTGTCTATGTACATGGACTGGGATAACCCAAGCATCCTTTTAGATCTATCCTATAGATCTTCATCCCTAGGATGTAGGATGCTTCACCCAATCCTTCATGGAGAACTGTGATGACAACCAAACTTTTATTCCCTGTAGTGCGGGGATATCATTCTCGATTAAGAGAATGTCATCCACGTACAAGACAAGGAATACCACAACTGGATCATTTGCCCATTTATAGATGCAGGGCTCTTCTCCATTCTTAATGAAGCCATACGTTTTGATCACCTTATCAAAATGAATGTTCCAACTCCGAGAAGCTTGCTTCAGTCCATAAATGGATCTTGAAGCTTGCACACCTTGGACTCATCTGTGGATGTAAATCCCTCAGGTTGTATCATATACACCTCTTCGGTCAGCTCTCCATTCAGGAAAGCTGTCTTTACATCCATCTGCCAGATCTCATAATCCAGATGGGCAGCTATTGCAAGCATTATCCGAATGATTTGAGCATTGCCACAGGGAAAATATCTCGTCATAGTCAATACCATAACGTTGACGATACCCCTTGACGACCAGACGGGCTTTATAGGTCTCCACCTTTCCGTCTGCGCCCCTCTTCCTTTTGAAGACCCATTTACACCCAATGGGTTTAACCCTTCAGGTGGGTCAACCAATGTCCATACATCATTGACCTTCATGGACTCCATTTCGGATTTCATGGCTTCAAGCCATTTCTCAGAATCAGGTCTCTGCATTGCATCCATATAGGTGATCGGATCCTCATTATTCTCATCAAGTTCGATGGGATCACCGTCCGGACCAAGAAACCATAGTATCTGTCCGGCTGATGCGGTACTCTACCGGATCGCCTTAATGGTGCAGGTATATTGGGCTCCGATCTATCTAATCATATCCGACTCAGGTTCAGCTATTGGTGTCGGTCCTTCTACCTGTTGAACTTCATCAAGTTCAACCTTAGAGGCAACGGTTCCTTCACCAAGGAACTCCTTTTCTAAAAAGATTGCCTTAAGGCTGACGAACACCTTTTGTTCATCAGCATGGTAGAAAAAATATCCTTTTGTCTCTTTGGGGTACCCTATGAATGAGCATTTGTCAGACCTAGGTCCAAGTTTGTCTGTGACTAATCGTTTGACATAGGTCGGGCACCCCCAGACCCTAAGGTGTGAAAGTGCTGGCTTACGTCCCGTCCATATCTCATATGGAGTCTTAATTACAGACTTACTTGGAACCCTATTTAACAGATAACAGGCCGATTCGAGTGCATATCCCCAGAAGGATATCGGTAAGCTAGCAAAACCCATCATGGATCGGACCATGTCTAACAGAGTCTGATTCCTCCTTTCAGACATACCATTATGCTGTGGTGTTCCTGAGGAGTCCATTGGGAGAGAATCCCATTCTCTCCTAGATATGTGAGAAACTCACTAGAAAGGTATTCTCCTCCTCGATCAGATCGAAGAGTTTTAATACTCTTCCCAGTTTATTTTTCTACTTCACTTCGAATCGTTTGAACATTTCAAATGAATCCGACTTATGTTTCATCAGATAGACATATCCATATCGGGATAGGTCATCCGTGAAAGTTATGAAGTAGAAATATCCACTCTAGCACTGGTGCTCATGGGCCCGCATACATCAGTATGTACTAGGCCCAAGACTCAGTAGCTCTCTCACCTTTTCCAGTAAAAGGTGACTTGGTCATTTTACCAAGAAGACAGGACTCACAGGTTGGAAGTGATTCACAATCACTGACTTCGAGGATTTCCTCTTGAGTCAACCTGTTTATTCTGTTCTTGTTTATATGACCTAGCCTACAGTGCCATAAGTAGATATCTGACACACTATCTAATCTAGGGTGCTTGCCAGTTGAATAGACTCTTATCAGGCTTGATCTTTTTGGTCTGGCTCTGCACTGATGTCCCAGCCTGAACTTGCACCTTCTTCACTTTCTTCTTCTTGTTCTTCTTCCCTTTCTTAAAAGGTCGAGAACCAGAAGATGAACCTCCCACTAAGTTCACCGACTCCTTGTGAAGTTGGTGATCCTTCTCAAAGTTCTGAAGCAACCCCAGTAACCCATGGTAGTTCTCTTCAGGCTTTGTCATTCTATAATGAGTGAGGAATGGGAGATAAGACTTGGGCAGCGAGTTCAGTATTGCATCTTTCCCAAGCTGCTCATGCAAGGGAAAGCCGAGCTTGCTCAATCATTCCATCAGCTCGATCATGTACAATACATGATCAGTGACAGAGGCACCATCCCGCATTTTGGCGTTGAAGATGGCACAACTAGTCTTGTGCCTCTCTACGTCATCGGGTGTGCCAAAGGCATCCTCCAACACTTGAAGCATGTCCTTTGGCTGAGCCGTCTCGAATCTGCGACTGAACTCATCGCTCATGGTAGCCAGCATGATACAGCGCACCATGGTCCGTCACTGAGCCACTTCTGGTAAGTGTCTTGACTGTTCCACGTGCATTGGCAGCTGGCTCCTCAGGTGCAGGATCCATTATCACATATAGGATCCGTTCATGCTCCAGGACTATCTTCAACTTTCGGTACCAGCTACCGAAGTTGGGTCCCACCAACTTATCATTGTCCAACAATGATCGGAGCGATAGGGAAGTGGCCATATTTGCACAAAGGAGAACCATAACCTAATTAGTAATTGATTCATTAAACCTAAAGATTTGGACTTTAATCAAAAGGTTTCTCCCACTATTTTATTCGAATTGGTAGCCTCTACCTCCAATTCGAGGAATTACCCTAATTCCTTAGTGGGTACTAGAATCCACTTAGACTGCACACAAGCCCAACTTTGGTTGGTCAACCCATGTACATCTAAGGGTAGGTTCATAACCAATTGTTTCTCTAAATAATTTCTAGTAATTTTAATTTTGCCCCAGAAACCTAATCAGTAGGCTTTGGCCTCCACTGTAAGGATCCAGTTAGGTCCAACCATTAACATGATCATACTTGGTGTATCTAACCAACGAATGATTAAGCCCAACTTTGGTTGGCTCACCTAACCACCATTAGAGAGACACTTCAAGTCATCATATGATGAGTGATAATTCATTAGTCAACAAGCACCAGGCCTTTGGGTCTGCAATGATTATTGAGTTAATGGACTCATTATAAACACCTTAATGGGAGGCTATGACTCAGTTATCTCCATAACTTTATCATTTTAAGGACCTAATAATTTTAGAAGATTTAAATAATATAGAGGATGAGGTCAGATGAACCAGCTTATCATGATCCTCCACTGGCTTCACCAAGTCAGCTTAAGGGAGACCATTAAAAGGGCTGGTCTAGGAGCACCTAAATCAGTCACACTGATTTACCTAGCTGACATGGGTCAGCTCGAATAGTCAAGTGATCCGATCAAAACATAATTTCACCAAGAGGCCAGGTAAGTTCGATCAGTGGGAGGGTCTGCCAAAGCTTGCCTTAGACACCATCAGAAATGGCCAGGTAAGCGGGCTCCCAATTAAAAACCACGGTCTGGTTTACCTTAGACACCAACTGGTTTAATTAGTTTCATTAGATCAACCTAACAGTTCATGCTAGACCGCTTAGCCAAGAATCAAGTCCATTTGGTTCTCGTTAAAGACATGGACTTGACCAACTACAACTATTGTAATTGATCTAGAGAATCCTTGACCTAATCTAAGACAACAATTGATTAGATTTAGTCAATTCTCTAATTAAGTCCATCTTTAATCTAACCATAGGTCTAACCCAATTAATGGACCTAATTCCCACTAACCCATTAACCCAATGTGTTATGATTTGTGTCTTAGGTTCTTCAATTCACAATCCTAGAACCTAATCAAATAACTTCTTAATTCTTAATTAAGTTTTGGGCTGAGGGTTGGGTTCGGCTTTTCAAAAAATAATTTTTATATTTGTAAAATAATTTTATAATATGATTCTACCAACCATATTGCATGTTTGATTCATAATCAAGATACAAGTGAAATAAACATGAAACTACTTTAGATCTAATCTAAACAGGTTCATGTAATTGAAATAATTTCAACTTTAAACAATTTCTTTGCACAAAAATTATTAACAAAGAATTTTATTTCAGATTTAAATACTTTTAAATCTAATAAATCATAAATTTAATCTAGATCATATCTAACAAATTTATGATTAAAGATAGATCTACACAAACTAGGACAACCTTTGCACTGTAAGGGGTAAACCTTATAGCAGGACAACCTTGCAGTTTGTGATTGATCTAAAATTTTAATTTTAGATTTAATAATCAGATTATAAATTAGATCTAATCTAAGAAATAATTAAGTATATATAAATAATCATGTAATAAAGAATCTAGGCTCTGATACCAATTGTAGGAACCAGATCTAGGGTTTCAGTGTTAGATCTTGAAATTTTTCAAGATCATACAGCGGAAGACTAAAATAAATCAAAATTTATTTTCTAAAACTAGAGAATCCCTAGATCTAAGATCCTATTACATGATTATTACATAGTATTAAATCAAAAATTAAAATATATAAATATAGCATGAACTACATGTTGATCATATCAACATGTTTCTATACCACATCTAATGTATGTATTAAACAATAGATCAGATCTATTACCTTGCAAGTTAGACGATCTAACCTCACTGATCCGGGCTTAAGATGATGTTGCAAGCCGCACACGTGTCCGGCCTCTAGGAGTCGTCCACACGAGCCCACGAATCTCGATTAGAAGTCCTGCTTCAGGAAATCAGCACAATATGCTAGTACTGCACTGATCCTTCTTTGATGGTTGATCAGGTGCCTCCTTCTTCTTGATTTGGACTCTTCCAAAGATGAAAAGTAAAAGGAGGAGTTTCATATCTGAGATGCTCTCAGAAAACTCAAGTTGGAGGGAGGAAAGATATGAAAACAAACAACCCTAGAAGAAGACCCTATTCTTCTTCTCGTTTCTCTCTCTAGACACCCTAACTTGTGTCTTTTATATCTCCACGATCCAAAGGTCTTTATCTCTAATGTTTGGATGGCTCAAAGGTCTCTCAAATATCTATCTTCTCTAAAAATTTTATAAAGAAACTCATTTTATACAGAGAGATATGATAGAGTCCTTGTCTAGGTCAAATACCTAGTCAAGGCTTATCCAAACATGGCAAGTTAAGGGGTGCCCAACTCTTGAGCACCTCCTCCATATTTTCATGCATGGATCACCAGCAAAGGGTGCACAATGTATACTCTAAAAGTCACAAAAATTCCAAAAAAGAATTTGGATAAATTTGGTGCAAAATTGAAAGAGTTTTGGATTTCTAAAACTCTATCTCATAGAATTCGAAATCCAAACTTATTCCTTTTTGATTTGATCCAAACCACCTTCCATGTAAGAAAGAAGAGAAGAGACCTTTTTTGAACATGGGAGAGATGTGGGAGAGGGCTTTTGTCACACTAAATAAGAGGAGATTGGCGTTGAATGAGAGAGAGGGTGTGGGGAAGGCTTATGTGGCGCAAGGTGGAATCCTAGTCTTACTAGGATTCTATCTTATGACTTGTTTTAATTTGGTTTCTCAAATCAAATCAAATAAAAATTAGATCAACCCAATTAAAATAGGTCTAAACCAATTAAAAACTTAATTTAATCAGATTAAATTCGATTTAAATCTGATTTAATTTTTTAATCAAATTAGAAATTAGATTGACCCAAGTCCTAGTTGAACTAGGACTAGTTTTTTCTTGCACTTGGCTTATCCAATAAATCAATTGGACTTGATCCAATCAAGCCCAAACTAAATCTAATTAAATTATATTTAATTAGACTTAATCTCAGCCCATTGGCTTAATCAAATTAAGCCAATTAGCAATCGAATTGCTAATCGATCCTCCTGTAACACTTGCACTGGGTTAAATGTCAATCGTATTGATCATTTAACCCTAGAAAGATTCTTAATCGTTGATCAACCATCCGATCGGATCATGAACTCTAATGTGTGTGACCTCATAGGTCCGAACCTAAGCCGGTAGCACAGGAACAAATTTTTATACCAATCAAAGTGATCATCTAGCAATGGTACCCGACGATCGGATAGGTCGAATGTGTAGAACAACATCCTTAGAACCCATACGGATATAGTTTTCATATAATTCATCTCCTTGATCAAAATGATCATAGGATAATCCAGAGTTCAACTATTAACTCTGATCAGGTTATCCACATTGTATTTCAAAATATCAAATCCATCTGATGGATTATCCTGGCCAAGATTTTGCTAAATTGAAATACAGCGACTCATTCTTCTCCAACTCTTGGAGTGGTCAGTCCCATCTCGATCACACTCTGACTTCACAAGTACTTGACTGTGCCCAGAAGCCTTCCATCCCTGAATTAGAAATTTAGTTAGTCCAGTACCAAAGCACAGTGAGTTGCTTGCAAGTCACTGAGGCGATCTCAGGTCTAAGGGACACTTATACCTATATCCCATCAAAGACATTCTCGACAGCAGAATGCTCTGGAGTTGGTCATGTTCAATGATGATGTACCTTTACATCTCACCTGTATGCCATACCAGTGTCTTCACACTCCTTGGTTAAGAGGACAACCAACCCATATGGCCTACAGCGACCTATGCTCGATAGAAGTTGTCATCCTTATTAACAGCTTATCATTTGGTCGTGAATAGTTTTAAGGACTAATTGATAAATCCTCTCTTTATCAAACTTAAATAGTCCTAAGGACTTCATCATAACAACGGAGTTCATTAGAAGATGAAAGCTTATGATGAAGATGTCAAATATATTTTATTTATTAACAAATCAATTACAATACTTGGTTGCCCAATCGTCAACAGCTTGACGATTGGCATTTTGGGACACATTTCCCAATAGTATTACCTTTAGCCCATCCCCAGCCGCATGAGGATATCACAGAGGTCTCAGACCTATCTGCAGAGGTGGTTAGACTTTGAGGAGTTTTAGAGAATGGCTTTAACTTCTTGAGGAGAGAGATCAGAGGCTCTAGTGAGAATGCTTCTACTCAGTTCAGTGCCCTGATGCAGTCTGTATCGAGAGCCTTGGATCTTTTAGACACCATCAGATTTTTTCTTATTGCACAGTCCGTAGCTTCTCAGGCTCTAGGATCCTCTCACCCCTCTACTCATGCTGGTACCTTTACCCATGGCCGAGGCAGATGTGGTCGAGGTCATGCTCATGGACTTGATCCTATATCTCCTCACCCTATCTCTGATTCTTCAGATTCTGATCTCTCTAGCCATAACATCTATTAGATCTAGATTAGTTTAATTAACTCTTGGATAGTTTCTATCCATGACTTTTGTATTTTGAGTTGACTCATATGTATTGGGACACCTTTTGTATTCAGTCACTTTTGAATATATATATATATATATATATGTTTGCTTTGACTTTCAATGAATATCTATGAATGTGATCAAATTGAATTATTTTAATTATGAGATATAGAAAATAACTCATATTAGTGCTGAAAAATACTATAAATTGCAATATCTTCTAGATGAGCAAATTGATATATCTTTTATGTTTGCTATATTGAGGGGGAGTAGAGAAATAAGCAATCAAAGAAGGGGGCTAAAGAAGTAAAATATGGCATCAAAAAGGGGGAGCAAAAAAAATTGATGCTATCAAAAAGGGGGAGTAAATAAAATATGACCTTTTTGTCATCTTTTTTTTCTCTATCCTTAAAATCCCTTAAGATCTTAATTGATGCTATCAAAAAGGGGGAGTAAAGAAAATTTATCCTTAAAAGGAGGAGTAAAGAATCTTAATTGATGCTATCAAAAAGGGAGAGTAGAGAATCAAAATTGAATTTGAGCAATAAGCAATAAAGAAATGAGCAATAAGCAAAAAAGAAATTAGTAATAAGCAAAATTGTTAAGCAAATGTGTCAAAGAACCAAAATCGTCAGCTTCTTTTTTTATCTAATTTTCAAAGCAAATGAACTTATAAGCAAATTTCAAATTGATCTTCAAACTGCTTATGATGCATTTTGTTCAAATATTTGGCTATGATATTGAAGTGATGCATCTTCATAAATTTGAAATTCATGTTCAATACTTTATATATGCTTTTGCTCAAGTATTTTGTCATCATCAAAAAGGAGAAGGTTGTTGCTCCTTGAATTGAATTTGATGATTACAAAGCATTTGAGGGGGTCTAATGATTTTGGCTTGAAAAAAGATTTATTATATTTCAGAGATAAAATCATAATTTTATCAAGTTCTGATTCGAAAGCCTCAAGAGCAAGAACAGAAGATTTATAATCTATTGGAGGCAATTTCAATATTTTGAATGTGTATTTTGAAAAAAAAATCATGTTTATAAATTTGATTCGACCCCATAAGTCGACTCATGTCAAAAGAGGCTGAACGGCATGCTGAATTTTTTGGCTGGCACACTCTGTGAGTCGACCCCATGAGTCGACCCCTGTGTATGAGTCGATCCTATAAGTCGACCTCTACTGCTGTGTAGGCCAAAATTACAGAACAGTCATTTTCTGTTCTGTGCCACCGAAGTCGACCCCATGAGTCGACTCATGAGCATTAGTCGACCCTATGAGTCGACCCTTGCGACGGAAAAACTCCATAATGGCTAGTTTTTAGCTCATTTTGGCTGCATTTAATGCCCATTTAATGTGCTCTAATGACTCTATTTTAGTCCAGATTACTCTCCACCATCATTTGAAGTTATACAAGGTACTTAAAGGAGGGAATCAACAAGATTTTGAAAAAAGTTCTTCAAGCATTCACTTCAACCCTAAGCAAGAGCCCTCTTGAAGTTAAAGAAGCTTTTATTTCAAGTTCACCAACCCCTCAAGAGCTCATTCAAGTCTTCAATCACCTTGAGGAAAATCAGAAAAGCTTGCTTCTCTTTGTGTAAAGTGTATTTAAAGCTTTATTCGCTCATTAAAGGAGCTACATCTGTATTTTCATGTGATTAACTGTTATACTCTATTTTTGAGTTGATTTTTTATTTTAAAAGGATTCCAAAATATGAAAAGGTTGATCCAAACCTTGAATCAGATTGTATTGGATTGACTTGTATCCAAAAAATAAGTATTCAAGCTTGGAATAGATAGAGTCAGAGGTTCTGATGTTGTATTCGATTTGAATACAGATTAGTGGATTTGAATTCTCAAGTAGGAGCTTGGAAAGTGGATGTAGGTGCAAAGTTGGCACCGAACCACTATAAATCTTTTTGTTTGTGTTGTGCTTACTTGCTCTCCTTTTAAATTTTTTTATCTTCTCGCATTCTTGCATCCAACTTCTACACCTTGTTTTAATTTCACTCTCCACATTTATCCTGCTCATTGTTAAATAATCTTTATAGTTGTAAGTTATTTTTAAATTTTTAAAAACCCAATTCACCCCCCCTTCTTGGGTTGCATAGCTGGATAATAAATGATGAGGATCCAATCACCTATATGGAGGCTATGCAAAGGTCGGACTCTCAAAAATGGCTTGAGGCCATGAAGTCCGAGATGGAGTCCATGGAGATCAATAGTGTCTGGACACTAGTTGATCTATCCAAAGGGATAAAATTCATAGGGTGTAAATAGATTTTCAAGAGAAAAAGAGGAGCGAATGGAAAGATAGAGACCTATAAAGCCCATCTAGTTGCTAAGGGTTATCGTCAGCGTTATGGTATTGACTATGATGAGACGTTCTTTCCTGTGGCAATGCTTAAGTCCATCTGAATTATGCTTGCTGTCGCTGCACACTTAGATTATGAGATCTGGCAGATGGATATCAAAACTATTTTTCTCAATGAAGAGCTGGAAGAAGAGGTGTATATGATACAACCTGAAGGGTTCACATCCATAGACTAGTCGAAAGCATGCAAGCTGAAAAGATCAATTTATGGACTTAAGCAGGTATCAAGGAGTTGGAACATATATTTTGATAAAGTAATCAAAATGTATGGCTTCCTTAGGAATAGAGAAGAGCCTTGCATCTACAAATGGGCTTCCAATTTTGTGGTTATTTTTCTTGAGCGGTATGTGGATGACATATTGTTACTAGAAAATGGCATCCCGACTTTGCAGAGTGTGAAGCTATGGTTATCATCACAGTTCTCCATGGAGGACTTGGGAGAAGCATCCTACATTTTAGGGATGAAGATCTATAGGGGTAGATCTAGAAGGTTGCTTGGATTGTCCCAATCTACATACATTGACACCTTGTTGAAGTGGTTCAATATGGATAATTTCAAGAAAGGCTATCTTTCGATAGGCCATGAAATTACTCTTTTCACATTGTTTGATAACTCCTGAGGAGAGAGAGCGCATGAGTAGAATACCATATGCTTCGGTAGTGGGATCTATCATGTATGCTATGACATGTACGAGACCGGATGTGACCTATTCACTAGGGATAGTGAGTAAATACCAATCGGATCTGGATGAGAAGCATTGAAAGATTGCAAAAGTAATTCTTAAGTATTTGAGAAATACTAAAGACCAATGACTTATCTATGGAGACTATTATCTGAAACTTATGAGATATACTAATTTTAGTTTTTAGTCAGATTGTGATGACAGCAGAAGCATGTCGGGCTACGTATTTACCTTAAATAGAAAAGCTGTTTGTTGGAAAAGTTTCAAGCAACATATTGTGGCCGATTCTGTATGTGAAGTAGAATACATTGCTGCATCGGATACTGCAAAGAAGGTGGTGTGGTTGCGAAAGTTTATTATCAAACTGGGAGTTATACCTTCTATTGATGGTCCTGTCCTGCTGTATTGTGACAGCTCCAGTGCTATAGCTCAGGCGAAAGAACCTAAGTCACACCATCGTACTAAACATGCTTTGTGCCACTATCACCTAGTGCGAAAGATCATAAATCGAGATGATGTTGAGCTTCAGAAGATCGATAGAAAGGAGAACCTAGCTGATCCCTTCACTAAAGCTCTCGAAATCAAAGAGTTCGATGACTTCAAATGGAAGATGGGTATAAGATACTATCTCGATTGGCTTTTGTCCAAGTGAGAGTTGTTGAAAATTATATTCTAAAATCAATCGTGTGACAATTGAGTTCATCCTTGTATATGAATTATTGAATAATATTTATTCTGATATTTTTCATCACAAAGTGACATCTTTCTTGAACTCTTGTATTGTGATGAAGTCCCTAGAACTATGCTAGTGTACGATAAAGAGAGGATTTATCGTATAGTTCTTAAACAAGTTTGCGATCAAATGATACATCATTACGGAATGATGACATTTATCAAGTGAAGGTCGTTGTGTGCCATATGGGTTGGTTGTCCTCTTAACCAAAGAGTATGGTGACACTGGTATGGCATACAGGTGAGATGTAAGGGTACATTATCACTGAATAAGTGACTCACCTGCTGAGCATTCTGCTGTCAAGAGCTGCTCGTGAAACACATAGATATAAATATCCTTCAGACCTGAGATCACCATAGTGACTTACAAGCAACTCATTGTGCTTTGGTGCCGAACTATCTGGATTTTTAATGCAGTGACGAAAGGCTATTGGGTACAGTCAAGTACTTGCGAAGCCTGTGTGTGGATCAAGATGGGATTGACCCCTCTGGATTATTGAAGTTGATGTATCACTGTATTTCAATTTGGTAAAGTCTTGGCCAGGATAATCCATGACATGGATTTGAAAGGTTGAAATACAATGTGGATGAAGCAATCTCGGTTGACAGTTAACTTGAGACCATCCTAGAGCATCCATGATCAAAAGGATGAATTATATGGTAACCATGAGTATGGGTTCTGAAATATTCTTTTGTGATAATTCGACCTATTTGGACGTCGGGAATCATTGCTAGATAGTATCTTGATTAGTACAGGAATTGATTCCTGTACTACCGGCTTAGTGTTTGAACCTATGGAGTCACGCATACAAGTCAGACAAAGTAGGAAGGAATTAACCTATGTTTATATATTCAATCTGAAAGTACTTGACTTGATTGAATATATAAGATAATTTGATTGAGAATTGAGTTATGGGTCAAACGAGATTGAAGAGTTGACTATGTCCAGCTAGCACTACACATGAGGTTCAGGTTTAATCTCAGAGATGAATAATTTTTATCTATGATCCATGGAATATATGAAAGATTGAATTTAAGTACTAATTAATTTTAGATTAGATCTAAATTAAATAGGTTCAAAATCCAAGTTAAATTTGATACAAAAGTCCTAGACAGTTTAGGATTGACAGTCTTTCAAAATTGTTTCGAACCAGCTTCGAATCGGACTCGAATTGGACCTATTTTGGATGAGATATGAGTATTCCTACTTGCACTAGGAATACCCACTCATGAAGCATGTCAAAAATTGGTTTGGTGCTTATTTTGGGCATCCCAAGTAGGTGTGGGAGTGGGTGCAAAGTGGATGTTATAAGTGATGGCAATTATATCTCATATAGGAGTCCTTCTTTCATGAGTATTGGACCAATTCAAATCAAATTTGAATAAAGAGTCCTCTTCTCATCAGATCATGAGAATCATCTATAAATAGAGAGGGTCTCTACCTATAGATGAAAGAAGAGAATAGAATAGCAAACAAATCAAATTGAGAGAAGAAAAAAAGAGAGAGAGACAGGCGTGTGAAGAGAGAGGTCCTTCATCTTCTACATCCCTTCCTTTGTTGCCGCCTCCTCTCCTTGGGCATGCATCATTCTTGGGTATCCTACCTGCTGGTATGAGGTGTCACATCATCACATCTCATTCCTCGATTAATTGATTTGCAAAGCCAATTAGATTAGAGTTCATCCTACTTTCCTACGGTGTCTAATATGCATGCGAAGTAGAGGGTCTGCATATCCAGGCCTCCATTAAGGTTTATATTAGATAATTTGGGATTTGATCCCTGGTTTTGCTATGATTCAGATAAGGATTTGATCTTTAAATAAGTAGAACATTAGAAAAAAATTTTAGATGCAACCTGGGTATTCTGGAGAGAAACTGTTTCCTTCCCTTCACCTTCTTCTTCCTAGTAGATTTTTTCTTGGAAGAAGTCTGCTCTACAGCAAGAACAGTATCCCTTGAACTCTGCAAGATTTCCTTCATAGTGACCAACATGTTGACCAGTTTGGGTATAGTGCAATCGAGCTTGTTTATATGAAAATTTACAATAAATTGATATATGAACTTGTAAGGGATTGAAGGATCAGATCTATCTGTAATTCTTTTTATATTTCAAGCCGAGCTTCCCAAGCTCCTCAATATCTTTGATCACTGTCATACAGTACTCATGGACAGACTGCCCTTCAAGCATCTTCAGATTGAAGAGTCTTTTGGATACCTTGAAGTGCGCTGTACAGCTCTGCTCACCTTACAACTCTTGCAGGTGAGTGATCATAGCTCTAGCAGTAGGCATATGCTCATGCTTGCTTTGCAACTCATTTGATATAGATGCTAGCACATAACACTTAACCTGACTGTCTTCATCCATCCACTTCTCAAAAGCAACCCTTTGCTCAGCAGTAAGATAGTTTGATAACACTATGGGTTCTTGGTCGAGTATATGATCTAGTTTTTTGGAAGTCAAGACAATCCTGAAATTTTTGAACCAGTCTTTATAATTTGTACTGGTCAAATGATTTGTTTGAAGGATGCGAGCTAGAGGGTTTGAGGCTGACAAAGTTTAACTGCGAGAGTAGAGATTTAAGTTAGACTTTTGTACTTAATTATTATATTTGCTTCTAAGGACTTTAAGATGTAAACAATGACTCTCACTAATTTATCGGATCCCTCTACTACCCAAGAAGAAAATAAAAACTCTAACATGATAAAAGATTTCTAGTGGGTGCTACAGTCCCACTGATGCCATGCACCTCACCTAACAGTTATTGATAACATGTACACCGATGCATAGACAACTCTTTATCCAGATGCTTCTCTAAGTATATTACAACGACTTGATCTTTAAGTCATGTGGACTTACCTAATAGTTATTGCCCATACTTTTTAGTTAAGCCTGACCCACCATTCACAAATAGGTACAAGGTTGTCATTGGATCCCTCACCTAACAGTTATTGGATCGAACTCCATCCTTATTCTGGAGTAACTCTTTGCTAATAGAGTGGTTGCATGTTCTCAATGCAACTGAACCACCGTGACCAGTCGAGAATAATCAATGCCGGTAGCACACCCGCACATCTACAATGGTGG
Organism: Elaeis guineensis; assembly: GCF_000442705.2. Taxonomy (NCBI): domain Eukaryota; kingdom Viridiplantae; phylum Streptophyta; class Magnoliopsida; order Arecales; family Arecaceae; genus Elaeis; species Elaeis guineensis. The sequence continues at coordinate 96,448,203 of NC_025998.2, read as the reverse complement.
AAGACCTATGGACTAATATTTATGGGGAGGTTTAGGTTTAGGTCTTATCAAATCAGTCATTATATGATCGATCTAATTGACATGGGCTAAACCAGACCGCTAAGTAACTTAATTTAAGATCCAATCTTTCAAATTGGCCAGGTAAGTCGAGATCGATGGGGGTCCCCCCATTGCTTTCCTTAAACATCAATAAATTGGTCAGGTAAGTGAACGAAATCAATTAAATAATCATGTCTCAATTACTTGCCTGAGACACCAATAAGTCAATTAGTCCAAACAGGTTAACTCAAGCGAATTGGGCTCAAACCGTCGAGCTAAATTAAGCCCTTAGGTGAATCGATTCTACATATGAGACTCAATCAATTTGATCAACAATAATTATATGATCATTTAACTTAATTGATCTGAGCCTAATCAACACTTTACTTGATTTAGTCAATTACTTAATCGAATTGGACCCATATGACTCAAATCAAAAATCTTAGATGCAATCCTATTACATGACCTAACTTGTGATTTTTCCATAATCAAAATCTTTATGCACAAATACAAATTTTAGATTTTAAAATTAGATTTTAGATCTAAATTCTTTACATGATAGTATGTTTTAAATCATAAAAATAATTTTTAGATTTAACATACAAACTGTTGAAAAATATGTTTCAAAAGCCAATCGTCAACCTATTGACGGTTGAGCAACCTTGTATTGTAATTAATTTGTTAATAAATAAAATATATTTTTGATATTTTCATCATAATTTTTTATCTTCTAATGAACTCTGTTGTTGTGATAAAGTCTTTAGGACTATTTAGGTTCGATAAAGAGAGGATTTATCGATTAGTCCTTAAAACTATTCATGATCAAATGATGGGCTGTTAATAAGGACGACAGCTTCTATCAAGCATAGGTCGTTGTAGGCCATATGGGTTGGTTGTCCTCTTAACCAAGGAGTGTGGAGACACTGGTATGACATACAGGTGAGATGTAAGGATACATCATCATTGAATATGACCAACTCCAGAGCATTCTGCTGTCGAGAATGTCTCTGATGGGATATAGGTACAAGTGTCTCTTAGACCTGAGATCGCCTCAGTGACTTGCAAGCAACTCACTGTGCTTTGGTACTGGACTAACTAAATTTTTAATACAGTGATGGAAGGCTTCTGGATATAGTCAAGTACTTGAAAAGTTAGAGTGTGATCAAGATGGGATTGACTACTCCAAGAGTTGGAGAAGAATGAGTCACTGTATTTCAATTTAGCAAAACCTTGATCAAGATAATCCATCAGATGGATTTGATATTTTAAAATACAATATGGACAACCTGATCAGAGTTGACAGTTGAACTCTGAGGTGTCCTATGAGCATTTTGGTCAAGGAGATGAATTATATGGAAACTATATCTACATGGGTTCTAAGGATGTTGTTCTACACATTCGACCTATCCGGCCGTCGGAGACCATTGCTAGATGATCACTTCGATTGGTATAAAAATTTATTTTTATGCTACCAACTTAGTTTCAGACCTATGAGATCACACACATTAGAGTTCACAATCCGATCGGATGGTTGATCAACGATTAAGAATCGTTCTAGGGTTAAACGATCAATACGATTGACATTTAACTTACTGCAAGTATTGCAGGAAGATCGATTAGCAATTTGATTGCTAATTGACTTAATTTGATTAAACCAATAGGTTGAGATTAAGTCTAATTGAATATGATTTAATTAAATTTAGTTTGAGCTTGATTGGATCAAGTCTAATTGATTTATTGGATAAGCCAAGTGCAAGAAAAAACTAGTCCTAGTTCAATTAGGACTTGGATCAATCTAATTTTTAATTTGATTAAAAAATTAAATTAGATTTAAATTTAATTTAATTTGATTAAATTAGATTCTTAATTAGATTAAGATCTATTTTAATTAGGTTGATTTAATTTTAGTTTGATTTAGTTTGAGAAACCAAATTTGAACAAGTCATAGATTGAATCCTAGTAAGACTAGGATTCCACCTTGCGCCACCTTAGCCCCCCATGCCCACTATCTCTTATTTTGTGCAATAAAACCTTCTCTCCCAAGCCTTCATGCATGCCCAAAGCTTTTCACTCTTTCTCTCTTACATGGAATGTGGTTGTGGATCAAGTCAAAGTAGGAATTAGTTTCGATTTTAAATTCTATGAGATAGAATTTTAAGAAACCAAAACTCTTTCCTTATGGCACTGATTTTACTCAATTTTTTTTTGAAATTTTTGTAACTTTTATGGCACATATTATGCACCCTTTTCTGGTGGTCCATGGTAGAAAAAAGAGGGGGCACCCAAGAGTTGGGCATCACTTGTCTTGCCCTGTTTGAATTTTTTTTGACTAGGTATTTGACCTAGACAAAGATTCTTCATATCTTTTTATTTAAGATGAATTTCTTCTTAAAATTTTTGTAAATTATAGAGCATTAAGAGACCTTTTGGGCATGTAAAAATTAGAGAAAAAGAGTGTAGGATCATGGAGATATAATGAACACAAAACTAGATATCTAGGTGAGAGCAAAGAGAAGAAGAAGAGGGTCTTCTTCTAGGGTTGCTGAGTTCACCTCTTTCCTTCCTCCATCTATGAGTTTTCTAAGAGTTTCTCACATATAAAATTTCTTCTTCTACTTCTCATCTTTGGAGGAGTCCAAATAAAAAAAAAGGAGGCATCTGATCGACCATCGAAGAAGGATCAGCACAGTACTAGCATACTGTACTGATTTTCTGGATTAGGACTTCTGATCGTGATTTGTGGGCTCGTGTGGATGACTCCTAGAGGTCGGATGTATGTGCGGCTCACAACATCATCCTCAAACTCAGATCAGCAAAGTTAGAACATCTAACTTACAAGGTAGTAGATCTGATCTATTATATTTTACATATGTTAGATGTAGTATAGAAATATGTTGATATGATCAATATGTAGTTCTTGCTCTTTATATTTTAATTTTTTATTTAATACTATATAATAATCATATAATAAGATCTTAAATTTAGAGAATCTCTAGTTTTATAAGATAAATTTTGATTTATTTTAGTCTTTCGCTGCGTGATCTTGAAAAAGTTTTAAGATCTAACCCTGAAACCCTAGATCTAGTTCCTTCAATTGGTATTAGAGCCTAGATTTTTTATTACATGATTTTTATACATACTTAAATTATTTCTTAGATTAGATTTAATTTATAATCTAATTGTTAAATTTGAAATTAAAATTTTTAGATCAATTATGAACTGTAGGTTGTCCTGCTGTAAGATTTACCCCTTACAGTGCAAAGGTTGTCCTAGTTCGTGTAGATCTATCTTTAATCATAAATTTGTTAGATGTGATCTAAATTAAATTTATGATTTATTAAATTTAAAAAATATTTAAATCTAAAATAAAATCTCTTTGTTAATAATTTTCGTGCAAAGAACCATCATATATTTGTCTGAAAAATTTGCACAGTTTAAAGTTAAAATTATTTCAATTACATGAATCTGTTTAGATTAGATCTAAAGTAGTTTCATGCTTATTTCACTTATATTTTAATTATGAATCAAACATGTAACTTGGTTGGTAGAACCATATTGTAAAAATATTTTACAAATATGAAAATTATTTTTCAAAAGCCGAACCCCAACCCTCAACCCAAAACTTAATTGAGAATTAAGAAGATGTTTGATTAGGTTCTAGGATTGTGAATTGAAGAACCTAAGACACAAACCATAACACATTGGGTTAATGGGTTAGTAAAAATTAGATCCATTAATTGGGTTAGACCTAAGGTTAGATTAAAGATAGACTTAATTAGAGAATTGACTAAATCTAATCAATTGTTGTCTTAGATTAGGTCAAGGATTCTCTAGATCAATTACAATAGTTGTAGTTGGTCAAGTCTATGACTTTAACGAGAACCAAATGGACTTGATTCTTGGCTAAGCGGTCTAGCACGAACTATTAGGTTGATCTAATCGAAACTAATTAAACCAGTTGGTATCTAAGGTAAACCAGACCAGTGGTTTTTAATTGGCAACCTGCTTACTTGACCATTTCTGATGGTGTCTAAGGCAAGCTTTGGCAGACCCTCCCACCGATCGAACTTACCTGGCCTCTTGGTGAAATTATATTTTGATTGGATCACTTGACTATTCGAGCTGACCTATGTCAGCTAGGTAAATCAGTGTGACTGATTTAGGTGCTCCTAGACCAGCCCTTTTAATGGTCTCCCCTAAGCTGACTTAGTGAAGCCAGTGGGAGGATCATGATAAGTTGGTTCATCTGACCTCCTCCTCTAAATCTTCTAAAATTATTAGGTTCTTAAAATAAAATAGTTATGGTGATAACTAGATCATAGCCTCCCATTAAGTGGATGATAATAGGTCCATCAGTTGGATAATCATTGGAGGCCCAAAGGTCTGGTGCTTATTGGCTAATGGAATTATCATTCATAATATGATTTCTTGACTGCATCTTTCTAAATAGTTATTAGGTTAGCCATTCAAAGTTGGGCCTAATCATCCATTGGCTAGATGGGCCAAGTATGGTCATATTAATGGTTGGACTTAACCAGACCTTTTCAGTGGAGGCCAAAGCCTACTGATTAGGGACTGGGGCAAAATTTAAATTGCTAAAAATTATTTCGAGAAATAATTGGTTATAAACCTACCCTTAGATGTATATGGGTTGGCCAACCAAAGTTGGGCTTGTGTGCAGTCTAAGTGAATTCTAGTACCCACTAAGAAATTAGGATAATTTCTCGAATTGGAGGTAGAGGCTACTATTCGAATAAAATAGTGGGAGAAATATTTTGATTAACGTCCAAATCTTTAGGTTTAATGAATCAATTACTAATTAAGTTATGATTTTTCTTTGTGCAAATATGGCCACTTCTCTATCACTCCGATCATTATTGGACAATGAAAATTTGGTGGGACCCAACTTCGGTAGCTGGTACCAAAAGTTGAAGATAGTCCTGGAGCATGAACGGATCCTATATGTGATAATGGATCCTACACCTGAGGAGCCAGCTGCCAATGCACGTGGAACAGTCAGAGAAACTTACCAGAAGTGGCTCAGTGACTGGACTACGGTGTGCTGCATCATGCTGGCTGCCATGAGCAATGAGTTCAGTCACAGATTTGAGATGACTCAGCCAAAGAACATGCTTCAAGTGTTGAAGGATGCCTTTGGCACACCTGATGATGCGGAAAGGCACAAGACTGGTTGTGCCATCTTCAACACCAAAATATGGGATGGTGCCTCTGTCACTGATATGTATTGTACATGATCGAGCTGATGGAGCATTTGAGCAAGCTCAACTTTTCCTTGCATGAGCAGCTTAGGAAAGATGCAATACTGAACTCGCTGCCCAAGTCTTATGTCCCATTCCTCACTCATTATAGAATGACAAAGCCTGAAGTAAACTACCACGGGTTACTGAGGTTGCTTCAGAACTTTGAGAAGGATCACCAACTCCACAAGGAGTCGGTGAACTTAGTGGGAGGTTCATCTTCTGGTTTTCAATCCTTTGAGAAAGAGAAGAAGAACAAGAAGAAGAAAGTGAAGAAGGTGCAAGTTCAAGTTGGGACATCAGTACAGGGTCAGACCAGAAAGATCAAGCCTGATAAAAGTCAAACTGAATGTTTCTTTTGCAAGAAGTGGGGGCACTGGAAGAGGAACTGTCCTTAGTACATTGTCTCCCTGGACCTGAACAGGCAGAGAAAGAAGCAAGCTATTGCTGGGCAAGGTATTTATATGATAACTCCTTGCAATTTCTCTATTTGTGATGTAACTGACTGAGTATTGGATACCGTTAGCCCTTACCATATTTGCAATTCATTGTAGGGGTTACAGGTTAGTAGGAGATTTGAACAAAGTGAGAGGTTCCTGAATGTTGGAGATGGAAGATCAGTTTCAGTTCTAGCATTAAGAATCTTGAAACTTGTATTTGAGCCCCATAATGTTGTTCTTAATGATTGTCATTTCTGTCCCAGTTTCTTTTTAAATGTTATTTCTGTAGGCCTTCTGGTCAAAAATGATTATGAAATTTTAATAAAGAAATAAGTTTGTAATATCATTATGAATGGTGTTACTATTTTTTGTAGATATTTGAACAATAGTGTGTATATGTTATCACAATCTGTTAACATAGTCTATTCTACTGGCAAGCACCCTAGATTAGATAGTGTATCAGATATCTACTTATGGCACTGTAGGCTAGGTCATATAAACAAGAACAGGATAAACAAATTGACTCAAGAGAGAATCTTCGAAGTCAGTGATTGTGAATCACTTTCAACCTGTGAGTCCTGTCTTCTTGGTAAAATGACCAAGTCACCTTTTATTGAAAAAGATGAGAGAGCTACTGAGCTCTTGGGCCTAGTACATACTGATGTATGCGGGCCCATGAGCATAGGTGCTAGAGGTGGATATTTTTACTTCATCACTATCACGGATGATCTATCCAAATATGAATATGTCTATCTGATGAAACATAAGTCAGATTCATTTGAAATATTCAAACGATTCCAAAGTGAAGTAGAAAAATAAACTGGGAAGAGTATTAAAACTCTTCGATCTGACTGAAGAGGGGAATACCTTTCTAGTGAGTTTCTCACATATCTAGAAGAGAATGGAATTTTCTCCCAATGGACTCCTCCAGGAATACCACAGCATAATGGTGTGTCTGAAAAGAGAAATCGAACTCTGTTAGATATGGTCCGATCCATGATGGGTTTTGCCAGCTTGCCGATATCCTTTTGAGAATATGTACTCGAATCGACTTGTTATCTATTAAATAGTATTCCAAGTAAGTCTATAATTAAGACTCCATATGAGATATGGATAGGGCGTAAGCCAGCACTTTCACACCTTAGGATCTGGGGGTGCCCGGCCTATGTCAAACGTGAACAAACTAGATCTAGGATTTCAGGGTTAGATCTTGAAACTTTTTCAAGATCAGGTAGCGGAAGACAAATAAATTAAAATTTATCTTATAAAATTAGAGAATTCTTAGATCTAAGATCTTATTACATAATTATTACATAACATTAAATCAAAAATTAAAATATAAAGAGCAAGAACTACATGTTGATCATATCAACATGTTTCTATACTACATCTAATGTATGTAAAATATAATAGATCAGGTCTATTACCTTGCAAGTTAGATGTTCTAACATTACTAATCTGGGCTTGAGGATGATGTTGCAAGCTGCACTGCATCCGACCTCTAGGAGTCATCCACACGAGCCCATGAATCACGATCAGAAGTCCTGGCCCAGAAAATTAGCACAATATGCTAGTACTGTGCTAATCCTTCTTTGATGGTCGATCAAATGCCTCCTTCTACTTGATTTAGAGTCTTCCAAAGATGAGAAGTAGGAGGAGTTTTAGATGTAAGACACTCTTAGAAAACTCACAGATGGAGGAAGGGAAGAGGTGAATTTAGCAACCCTAGAAGAAGACCCTCTTTTTCTTCTCTTTGCTCTCACCTAGACACCTAGTCTTATATTTTTTATATCTCCATGCTCCTACACTCTTTTTCTTTGATTTTCACATGCCCCAAAGGTATCTTAATGGTATATAATTCACAAAAGTTCTAAGAAAAAATTCATCTTAAATAAAGAGATATGAAGAATCCTTGTCTAGGTCAAATACCTAGTCAAGAAAAATCCAAACAGGGCAAGACAAGTGGTGCCCAACTATTGGGTGCCCCCTCCTTCTTTTTCTACCATGGACCACCAGAAAAGGGTGCAAAATATGTGACATAAAAGACACAAAAATATTAAAAAGAATCTGGGTAAAATTAGTGCCATAAGAAAAGAGTTTTGGTTTCCTAAAATTCTATCTCATAGAATTTGAAATCCAAACTAATTCCTACTTTGACTTGGTCCACAACCACATTCCATGTAAGAGAGAAAGAGTGGAAAGCTTTGGGCATGCATGAAGGCCTGGGAGAGAAAGTTTTGTCACATAAAATAAGAGAGAGTGGGTGTGGGGGACTAAGTTGGTGCAAGGTGGAATCCTAGCCTTACTAGGATTCAATCTATGACTTGTTCACATTTGGTTTCTCAAACCCAATCAAACCAAAACTAAATCAATTCAATTAAAATAGGTCTTAACTCAATTAAGAACTTAATTTAATCAGACTAAATTATATTTAAATCTAATTTAATTTTTTAATTGAATTAGAAATTAGGTTGACCCAAGTCTTAATGGAACTAGGACTAGTTTTTCCTTGCACTTGGCTTATCCAATAAACCAATTGGACTTGATCCAATCAAGCCCAAACTAAATATAATTAAATTATATTTAATTAAACTTAATCTCAGCCCATTGACTTAATCAAATTAAGCTAATTAGCAATCAAATTGCTAATCGATCCTTCTGCAACACTTGCATTAGGTTAAATGTTAATCGTATTGATCGTTTAACCCTAGAATGATTCTTAATCATTGATCAACCATCCAATCAGATCGTGAACTCTAATGTGTATGATCTCATAGGTCCGAACCTAAGTTGGTAGCATAGGAATAAATTTTATACCAATCAAAGTGACCATCTAGCAATGGTATCCGACGGTCGGATAGGTCGAATGTGTAGAACAACATCCTTAGAACCCATGCGGATATAGTTTTCATATAATTCATTCCCTTGATCAAAATGCTCATAGGATACCTCAAAGTTCGACTGTCAACTCTAATTAGGTTGTCCACATTATATTTCAAAAAATCAAATCCATCTGATGGATTATCCTGGCCAAAATTTTGCTAAATTAAAATACAGTGACTCATTCTTCTCCAACTCTTAGAGTGGTCAATCCCATCTTGATCACACTCTAACTTCACAAGTACTTGACTTTGACCAAAAGCCTTTCATCACTGAATTAAAAATTCAGTTAGTCCAGTACTAAAGTACAGTGAGTTGCTTGCAAGTCACTGAGGCGATCTCACGTCTAAGGGACACATATACCTATATCCCATCAGAGACATTCTCGACAGCAGAATGCTCTGGAGTTGATCACGTTCAATGATGATGTACCCTTATATCTTACCTGTATGCCATACCAGTATCTCCACACTCTTTGGTTAAGAGGATAATCAACCTATATGGCCTACAGCGACCTATGCTTGATAGAAGCTGTCATCCTTATTAACAACCCATCATTTGGTCGTGAACAGTTTTAAGGACTAATCGATAAATCCTCTCTTTATCGAACCTAAATAGTTCTAAGGACTTCATCACAACAATAGAGTTTATTAGAAGATGAAAACTTATGATGAAAATATCAAAAATATATTTTATTTATTAACAAATCAATTACAATACAAAGTTGCTCAACCGTCAACAGGTTGATAATTGATTTTTGGAATATATTTCTCAACAACTCCCACTTGTCCTAAAATCACTCAGCACAGTATCTAATACCCATCTTCGACTTGTGGTTGTCGAACTTCTTTTTTGCCAGGGCTTTAGTGAAGGGGTCGGTCAGATTCTCTTTTTCATCGATCTTCTGAAGGTCGACGTCATCTCGATCCACGATCTCCCGGACTAGGTGGAAGCAGTATAAAATGTGCTTTGTCCGCTGGTGTACTTTGGATTCCTTCACCTGAGCAATGGCACCAGTGTTGTTGCAGTAGAGCATGACCAGACCATCGATAGAGGGTTCTACTTCGAGCTCGGTGATGAATTTCTTCAGCCACACAACTTCCTTCGTGGCATCCAATGCTGCGATGTACTCCATCTCACAAACAGAGTCTACCACAGTATGCTGCTTGAAACTCTTCCAGTAGATGGTCCACCATTCAGAGTAAAGATATAACTCGACATGCTTCTGCTGTCATCATGGTCAGATTGAATGCTGGAGTCTGTGAACCCCATAAGTTTCTGATCTGACTCGCCATAAACCAACCATTGATCCTTAATATTTCTCAAATACTTAATGATGGCTTTAACCACTTTTCAATGATTTTCTCCAGGATCAGATTGGTATCTACTCACTATTTCTAGTGAGTATGCCAACATCTGGCCTTGTACATATCATGGCATACATGATAGATCCCACGGTTGAAGCATATGGGACTTTACTCATACACTCTCTCTCTTTAAGAGTTGTCAGACAATCCTTCTCAGAGAGAAAAATTCCATGGTCTATCGGTAGATAGCCTTTTTTGAAATTCTCCATGCTGAACCTCTTCAGCATAGTGTCTATGTATGTGGACTGGGATAACCCAAGAATCCTTTTAGATCTATCCCTATAGATCTTCATCCCTAGGATGTAGGATGCTTCACCCAAGTCCTTGGAGAATTATGATGACAACCAAACTTTTACTCCTTTTAGTGCGGAGATGTTATTCTCGACTAAGAGAATGTCATTCACGTACAAGATAAGGAATACCACAACTAGATCATTTGCCCATTTATAGATGCAAGGCTCTTCTCCGTTCATAACAAAGCTATACATTTTGATCACCTTATCAAAACGTATGTTCCAACTCCGAAAAGCTTGCTTCAATCCATAAATGGATCTCTGAAGCATGCACACCTTGGACTCATCTATGGATGTAAACCCCTCAGGTTGTATCATATATACCTCTTCGGTCAGCTCTCTATTCAGGAAAGCTGTCTTTACATCCATTTACCAGATCTCATAATCCAGATGGACAGCTATTGCAAGCATTATCTGAATGGATTTGAGCAATGCCATAGGGGAGAATGTCTCGTTATAGTCAATACCATAATGTTGATGATACCCTTTGGCAATCAGACATGCTTTATAGATCTCCACATTTCCATCTACGCCCCTCTTCCTTTTGAAGATCCATTTACACCCAATGGGTTTAACCCCTTTAGGTGGGTCAACCAATGTCCATACATCGTTGACCTTCATAGACTCCATTTCAGATTTCATGGCTTCAAACTATTTTTCAGAATCAGATCTCTGCATTGCATCCATATAGGTGATCGGATCCTCATCGTTCTCATCGAGTTCGATGGGATCACCGTCTCGGACCAAAAAATTATAGTATCTGTCTGGTTGATGCGGTACTCTATCGGATCGCCTTAATGGAGTAGATACATTGGGCTCCGAATCTGATCTAATCAAATTTGACTCAGGTTCAGCTATTGGTGTCGGTCCTTCTACCTATTGAACTTCATCAAGTTCAACCTTAGAGGCAACGATTCCTTCACCAAGGAACTCTTTTTCTAAAAAGATTCGTTAAGGCTGACGAATACCTTTTGTTCATCAGTATGGTAGAAAAAATATCTTTTGGTCTCTTTGGGGTATCCTATGAATGTGCATTTGTCAGATCTAGATCCAAGTTTATTTGTAATTAACCGTTTGACATAGGTCGGGCACCCCCAGACTCTAAGGTGTGAAAGTGCTGGCTTACGTCCTGTCCATATCTCATATGGAGTCTTAATTACAGACTTACTTGGAATCTTATTTAACAGATAACAGGCCAATTCGAGGGCATATCTCCAGAAAGATATCAGCAAGCTGGCAAAATCCAACATGGATCAGACCATGTCTAATAGAGTTTAATTTCTCCTTTCAGACACACCATTATGCCGTGATGTTCCTGGAGGAGTCCATTGGGAGAGAATCCCATTCTCTCCTAGATATGTGAGAAACTCACCAGAAAGGTATTCTCCTCCTCGGTCGGACCAAAGAGTTTTAATACTCTTTCCAGTTTATTTTTTTACTTCACTTCAAAATCGTTTGAATATTTCAAATGAATCTGACTTATGTTTCATCAGATAGACATATCCATATCTGGATAGATCATCCGTGAAAGTGATGAAGTAGAAATATCCACCTCTAGCACTTATGCTCATGGGCCCGCATACATTAGTATGTACTAGGCCCAAGAGCTCAGTAGCTCTCTCATCTTTTCCAGTAAAAGATGACATGATCATTTTACTAAGAAGACAGGACTCACAGATTGAAAGTGATTCATAATCTCTGACTTCGAAGATTCTCTCTTGAGTCAATCTATTTATCCTGTTCTTGTTTATATGACCTAGCCTACAGTGCCATAAGTAGATATCTGATACACTATCTAATCTAGGGTGCTTGCCAGTAGAATAGACTATGTTAATAGGTTGTGATAACATATACACACCATTATTTAAATATTTACAAAAAAATAGTAACACCATTCATAATGATATTAGAAACTTGTTTCTTTATTAAAATTTTATAATCATTTTTGGCCAGAAGGCCTACAGAAATAACATTTAAAAAGAAACTGGGACAGAAATGACAATCATTAAGAACAATGGTATGGGACTCAAATGCAAGTTTCAAGATTCCTAATGTTAGAACTGGAACTGATCTTTCATCTCCAATATTCAGGAACCTCTCGATTTGCTCGAATCTCCTACTGACCTGCAACCCTTGCAACGAATTACAAATATGGTAAGGGCTATCGGTATCCAATACCCAGTCAGTTATATTACAAATAAAGAAATTGTAAGAAATTATCATATAAATATCTTGCCCAGCAACAGCTTGCTTCTTTCCCTGCCTGTTCGGGTCCAAGGAGGCAATGTACTGAGGATAGTTCCTCTTCCAGTGCCCCCACTTCTTGCAAAAGAAGCATTCAGCTTGACTCTTATCGAGCTTGATCTTTCTGGTTTGGCCTTGCACTGATGTCCCAGTCAGAACTTGCACCTTCTTCACTTTCTTCTTCTTGTTCTTCTTTCCTTTCTCAAAGGGTCGAGAATGAGAAGACGAACCTCCCATTAAGTTCACCGACTCCTTGTGGAGTTGGTGATCCTTTTCAAAGTTCTGAAGCAACCCCAGTAATCCATGGTAGTTTACTTCAGGCTTTGTCATTCTATAATGAGTGAGGAATGGGAGATAAAACTTGGGCAGCTAGTTCAGTATTGCATCTTTCCCAAGCTACTCATGTAAGAAAAAGCCGAGCTTGCTCAAACGTTCCATCAGCTCGATCATATACAATGCATGATCAGTGACAGAGGCACCATTCCACATTTTAGCATTGAAGATGGCACAACTAGTCTTGTACCTCTCCACATCATCGGGTGTGCCAAAGGCATCCTCCAACACTTGAAGCATGTCCTTTGGCTGAGCCATCTCAAATCTGCGACTGAACTCATTGCTCATGGCAGCCAGCATAATGTAGTGCACCGTGGTCCGATCACTGAGCCACTTTTGGTAAGTGTCTCTGACTGTTCCACGTGCATTGATAGCTGGCTCCTCAGGTGCAGAATTTGTTATCACATATAGGATCCATTCATGCTCCAGGACTATCTTTAACTTTCAGTACCAGCTATCGAAGATGGGTCTCACCAACTTATCATTATCCAATAATGATCTGAGCGATAGGGAAGTGGCCATATCTGCACAAAAAAAATTATAACCTAATTAGTAATTAATTTATTAAACCTAAAGATTTGAACTTTAATCAAAAGATTTTTCCTACTATTTTATTCGAATTAGTAGCCTCTACATCCAATTCGAGGAATTACCCTAATTCCTTAGTGGGTACTAGAATCCACTTAGATTGCACACAAGCCCAACTTTGGTTGGCTAACCCATGTATATCTAAGAGTAGGTTCATAACCAATTATTTTTCTAAATAATTTTTAGTAATTTTAATTTTGCCCCTGTCCCTAATCAGTAGGATTTGGCCTCTACTGAAAAGGTCTGGTTAGGTCCAACCATTAATATGACCATACTTGGTCCATCTAGCCAATGAATAATTAGGCCCAACTTTGGTTGACTAACCTAACCACCATTTAGAAAGATACAGTCAAGAAATCATATTATGAATGACAATTCCATCAGCCGATAAGTACCAGGCCTTTAGGCCTCCAATGATTATCCAACTGATGGACCCATTATCATCTACTTAATGGGAGGCTATGATCTAGTTATCACCATAAGTATTTTATTTTAAGAACTTAATAATTTTAGAGGATTTAATTGATTTAGAAGAGAAGGTCAGATGAACCAGCTTATCATGATCCTTCCACTGGCTTCACCAAGTCAGCTTAAGGGAGATCATTAAAAGGACTGGTCTAGGAGCACCTAAATCAGTCACACTGATTTACTTAGTTGACATGGGTCAGCTCGAATAGTCAAGTGATCCAATCAAAATATAATTTCATCAAGAGGTCAGGTAAGTTCGATCGATGGGAGGGTCTGCCAAAGCTTGCCTTAGACACTATAAAAAATGACCAGATAAGCGGGCTGCCAATTAAAAACCATTGGTCTAGTTTATCTTAGACACCAACTGGTTTAATTAGTTTCGATTAGATCAACTTAATAGTTCATGCTAGACCGTTTAGCCAAAAATCAAGTCCATTTGGTTCTCGTTAAAGATATGGACTTGACCAACTATAACTATTGTAATTGATCAAGAGAATCCTTGATCGAATTTAAGACAACAATTGATTAGATTTAGTCAATTCTCTAATTAAGTCCATCTTTAATCTAACCTTAGTTCTAACCCAATTAATGGACCTAATTCTCACTAACCCATTAACCCAATGTGTTATGGTTTGTGTCTTAGGTTCTTCAATTCACAATCCTAGAACCTAATCAAAGAACTTCTTAATTCTCAATTAAGTTTTGGGCTGAGGGTTGGGGTTCGGCTTTTTAAAAATAATTTTTGTGTTTGTAAAATATTTTTACAACATGGTTCTTACCAACCAAGTTGTATATTTGATTCATAATCAAAATACAAGTAAAATAAGCATGAAACTACTTTAGATCTAATATAAATAGGTTTATGTAATTGAAATAATTTCAACTTTAAACTGCATAAATTTTTTAAATAAATATATGATGGTTCTTTGCATGAAAATTATTAATGAAGAGATTTTATTTTAGATTTAAATACTTTTTAAATCTAATAAATTATAAATTTAATCTAGATCATATCTAACAAATTTATGATTAAAGATAGATCTACACGAACTAGGACAACCTTTGCACTGAGGGATAAACCTTGCAGCAAGATAACCTACAATTCGTGATTGATCTAAAAATTTTAATTTTAGATTTAACAATCAGATTATAAATTAGATCTAATCTAAAAAATAATCTAGGCATATATAAATAATCATGTAATAAACAACCTAGGCTCTGATACCAATTGAAGGAACCAGATCTAGGGTTTCAAGGTTAGATCTTGAAATTTTTTCAAGATCAGGCAGTGGAAGACTAAAATAAATCAAAATTTATCTTATTATATTAAAGAATTCCTAGATCTAAGATCCTATTACATGATTATTACATGACATTAAATCAAAAATTAAAATATAAGGAGCAAGAACTACATGTTGATCATATCAACATGTTTCTATACTACATCTAATATATATAAAATAAAATAGATCAAATCTATTACCTTGCAAGTTAGACATTCTAACTTTGCTGATCTGAGCTTGAGGATGATGTTGCAAGCTGTACATGCATCGACCTCTAGGAGTCATCCACATGAGCCCACGAATCACGATAAAAAATCCTGATCCAAAAAATCAGCACAGTATGCTAGTACTGTGCTTATCCTTCTTCGATGGTTGATCAGATGTCTCCTTCTTCTTGATTTGGGCTCTTCTAAAGATGAGAAGTAGAAGGAGTTTTAGATGTAAGACACTCTCAGAAAATTCACAGATGGAGAAAGAGAAGAGGTGAACTCAGCAACCCTAGAAGAAGACTCTCTTCTTCTTCTCTTTTCTCTCACCTAGACACCTAGATTTGTGTCTATAATATCTCCATGTCCCAATACTCTTTCTCTCTAATTTTCACACATCTCTCAATTTTCTATAATCTAAAAAAATTTTAAGAAGAAATTCATCTTAAATAGTGAGATATGAAGAATCCTTGTCTAGGTCAAATACCTAGTCAAGGAAAATCCAAACAGGGCAAGACAAGTGGTGCCCAACTCTTGGGTGCCCCCTCCTTTTCTTCTTGCCATGGACCATCAGAAAAGGGTGCACAATATGTGCCATAAAATCTAAAAAAATCTTAAAAAAAATTTGGATAAAATCGGTGTCGTAAGGAAAGAGTTTTGGTTTCCTAAAATTCTATCTCATAGAATTTGAAATCCAAACTAATTCCTACTTTGACTTGGTCCACAACCACATTCCATGTAAGAGAGAAAGAGTGGAAAGATTTGGATATATGTGAAGGCCTAGGAGAGAAGGTTTTGTCACACAAAATAAGAGAGAGTAGGTGTGGGGGGCTAAGTTGGTGCAAGGTGGAATCCTAATCTTACTAGAATTCAATCTATGACTTGTTCAAATTTGATTTCTCAAACCAAATCAAACCAAAACTAAATCAACCCAATTAAAATAGATCTTAAATTAATTAAGAATCTAATTTAATCAGATTAAATTAGATTTAAATCTGATTTAATTTTTTAATCAAATTAAAAATTAGATTGACCCAAGTCCTAATTGAACTAGGACTAGTTTTTCCTTGCACTTGGCTTATCCAATAAATCAATTGAACTTGATCCAATCAAGCTCAAACTAAATTTATTAAATTATATTTAATTAGACTTAATCTCAATCCATTGGCTTAATTAAATTAAGCCAATTAGCAATCAAATTGCTAATCGATCCTTCTGCTACACTTGCACTATGTTAAATGTCAATCGTATTGATCATTAACCCTAGAACGATTCTTAATCGTTGATCAACCATCCGATCAGATCGTAAACTCTAATGTGTATAGAAATAAATCTAAACCTAAATTAGTAGTATAGAAATAAATTTCTGTACCAATCGAAGTGATCATCTGGCAATGGTACCCGATGGTCGGATAGGTCGAATGTGTAAAACAACATCCTTAGAACCCATGTGGATATAGTTTCCATATAATTTATCTCTTTAACCAAAATGCTCATAGAACACCTCAGAGTTCTGTTAGATGTTTGCCCTAGATGCCAGATTGGCTGACACATTCTTGTACAAATGTAAGGGCAAATTTATAATTTTGATAATAAATGAATAAAAGGGTTATTCTACTATCACATTGTGTACATTATGTCTGTGATACATCCTTTGAGTTAGTAGGAATGTTAATTCATATTTTTAAGAGTTAAAAATTTAAGGCATGAATTTACATAACTAACTCATAAACAGCTCCTGACCATAGGATCATCACGAGGATGGTGATCGATCCGGAAGGTTGGTGTACGATCACTTTCTTAGGATAGATGTGTCTTGAGTCTATGTTGTGGAGACACCAGAGTGAGAGTATAGATATTTGTTGAGAACAAGAGTACTGAGCGTGACCACCTCGAGCAGTCATAAGGAAGTCTACCTTCTCGTCGATAACTAGCTCGATGCTGCAGCTGTGTATCTAGTTCTTTGACTTAAGGTACATCAATAGTTCACTTTGAGTGTGTTATAGTTTGACTACACTATAACTTGATCTCCTAGCTATTCAGAATCCTGAGATGTATGTTGGCTGTAGCATATTCATTGTAGGAGCCAAATTGCACCAAGATGGGATCTATCAACCGCGGTAGATGAGAGGAGTAGTCCTATGATGATCGAAAGATTGAGTCCTTAAGCCCATGACCATGGCAGAGTGAAATAATGAAAAAGAATTTTCCATTGAGGTTTCACATCGGACTCGGATCGATTGATTGATTCATATGACTGATGTTGGGTTTGACGAGTTCACCTTAACCCTAATTCAGTCGGGACTCATGATAGAAGAACTCAATCACACAGGTAGCTGCACCGAGAGGTTCGTCTTCATTTTTGATGGGTTGTCACCAAATACTGCTAGGTGTCACTGATAGATTTTGGGAGCAATTAGAATGATCTTAATAATCGATCATTCTAATTGTCTGAATCAGAAGAGTTCTGATCCATCGAAAGGAGTTTCGATGATGTCGATGATGAGATCACGACATGTCTCATTACCATATGAAAATAAACCTAATTGGGTCACACAAATAAGAGTTAGGATCTGAATGTCATCAATTGAGCTAGCCCAATTCGATTGATTTGGATTAGATCTAATTAGGTTCAAGAAAATCATGCTAGCACACGATTGAGCCTAACTTTCTCCTCGTGTAATCTTTTGTATCTCGACTGAGCCAAATATGATTTGACTCACCCAAAGAATCTTGAGAAGATTTCTCTCAGTCTGACTGGAGTCAGTCCATCTCAGAAAAGACTTATCTTAATTTATGAGATGAATTTAAGACAACACCTGTTAATTCCTGTCACCTGCCATTTTCGTTTTAGGACATTGGTCAAACGTTGACCCATGGACCTTGGACTGAAGGCTACTTGACAAGAGGTCATTGGAGATTTTTTATGGAGTGTCCACCTGCTAAATTAGGCCTCAAAGTGGGTGCCATAGTCAGATTGGGTGTGCGCCCCAAGTGGATAAAGATAGAGTCCCATGAGACGAGGACTCTGATCCCTTGATCAACTTGGACTGTGGGGCGCCAATCTCACTGTGCTTATCCATTGTTGGTGCCAATAGTAGGAGAGATTGTGAGGATTCTTATCTGATATGATCAGATTACATCACTCCACCAATCAAAATTTTTTCATAATTAATTGAAATTTTTTGATTGGTCGAATGATGTGGCACTGCATGGCGCAGCAGGGTTTATTTAAACCCTGTCTGCGCCTAGGGTTGAGAGTCTCTATGTAATAACCAGCAACAGCCTAAATTATCTCCACTTCTCTATGCCCCCTCTACTCCTCTCCCTCCCCTCTTCACGTCCAAGAGGTTGGGCATCCATCTGGTGCTTATCCAAGGCGTGGTGGCTTCCTGATTAGAAGGCTGCAGAGATTTGTCGAGAAGCTGCTGCTCCAGCTTCAGAAGATCTTTTGAAGATCTTTCAGATCAGATCCAGATCTTATTTTTGGAGCAAAGATTTGTGAGGAGAAGATGATCCAGATCCTGCTCAAGTGGATACTGGTATAGGCCAGACGACTGCGTGGCTATTTTAGAACCTCGGGC
Organism: Elaeis guineensis; assembly: GCF_000442705.2. Lineage (NCBI taxonomy): Eukaryota > Viridiplantae > Streptophyta > Magnoliopsida > Arecales > Arecaceae > Elaeis > Elaeis guineensis. The sequence goes on along the minus strand of NC_025998.2, from coordinate 96,429,220 downwards.
ATTGCTGCGATTATCTACAGGGTAATCTAGTTACCCTAGAGATATTTCTGTATTTCTCATGATTTTAGATTTAATTTTAGATTTAATATCAAATAATAAGAATTAGATCTAACAGATCTTAGATCTGAAATATCATAGGATAATTTTTTTTAAAAATATTTCATCCCAGATCTCATTAGATCTGGAAGATCCTACAAGGAAAAAGCCAATTTTTCCTTCAAGTTCAACTGTCAACTCTGATCTGGTTGTCTACATTGTATTTCAAAATATCAAATCCATCTGATGGATTACCCTAGCCAAAGTTTTGCTAAATTAAAATACAGTGACTCATTCTTCTCCAACTCTTGGAGTGGTCAATCCCATCTTGATCACACTCTGACTTCACAAGTACTTGACTGTGCCCAGAAATCTTCCATCACTGAATTAGAAATTCAGTTAGTCCAGTGCCAAAGCACAGTGAGTTGCTCGCAAGTCACTGAGGTGATCTCAGGTCTAAGGGACACTTATACCTATATCCCATCAGAGACATTCTCGATAGTAGAATGCTCTGGAGTTGGTCACGTTTCATGATGATGTGCCCTTACATCTCACTTGTATGCCATACCAATGTCTCCACACTCTTTGGTTAAGAGGACAACCAACCCATATGGCTTACAGCGACCTATGCTCGATAGAAACTGTCATCCTTATTAATAGCCTATCATTTGGTCGTGAACAGTTTTAAAGACTAATCAATAAATTCTCTCTTTATCGAACCTAAATAGTTCTAAGGACTTTATCACAATAATAGAGTTCATTAGAAGATGAAAATTTATGATGAAAATATCAAAAATATATTTTATTTATTAACAAATTAATTACAATACAAGGTTGCTTAACCGTCAATAAGTTGATGATTGACTTTTGGGATATATTTTCCAACAAAATGGTTAGTTACAGATAAACTTAGACCTAGATCTGATAAATATACATTCATAAGGTACCCCAAAGAGATCAAAGGATATTTTTTCTATCATGCTGATGAACAAAAGGTGTTCGTCAGCCTTAAAGCAACCTTTTTAGAAAAGGAATTTCTTGATGAAGGACTCATTGCCTCTAAGGTTGAACTTGATGAAGTTCAATAGGTAGAAGGACTGACACCAATAGCTGAACCTGAGTCGGATTTGATTAGATCAGATCCGAAGCCCAATGTACCTGCACTATTAAGGCAATCTGATAGAGTACCGTGTCAGTCGGACAGATACTATGATTTCTTGGTCCGAGATGGTGATCCCATCGAACTCGATGAGAATGATGAGGATCTGATCATCTGTATGGATGCAATGCAGAGATCTGATTTCGAGAAATGGCTTGAAGCCATGAAATTTGAAATGAAATCCATAAAGATCAATGATGTATGGACATTGGTTGACCTACTTGAAGGGGTTAAACCCATTGGGTGTAAATGGGTCTTCAAAAGGAAGAAGGATGCAGACGAAAACGTGGAGACCTATAAAGCCCATCTGATTGCCAAGGGGTATCGTCAACATTATATATTGACTATAATAAGACATTCTCCCCTGTGGCAATGCTCAAATCCATTTGGATAATACTTGCAATAGCTGCCCATCTGGATTATAAGATCTGGTAGATGGATGTAAAGATAGCTTTCCTGAATGGAGAGCTGACCGAAGAGGTGTAAATGATACAACTTGAGGGGTTTACATCCATAGATGAGTCCAAGATGTGCAAACATCAGAGATCCATTTATGGATTGAAGTAAGCTTCTCAGAGTTGGAACATGCATTTTGATAAGGTGATCAAAACGTATGGCTTCGTTAAGAACGGAGAAGAGCCCTGCATCTATAAATAGGCAAATGGTCCAGTTGTGGTATTTCTTGTCTGGTACGTGGATGATATTCTCTTAATCGAAAATGACATCCCCGCACTATAGGGAATAAAAGTTTGATTGTCATCGCAGTTCTCTATGAAGGACTTGGGTGAAGCATCTTACATCCTAGGGATGAAGATCTATAGGGATAGATCTAAAAGGATGCTTGGGTTATCTCAGTCCACGTACATAGACACTGTGCTGAAGAGGTTCAACATGGAGAATTTCAAGAAGGGCTATCTACCGATAGGTAATAGAATTTCTTTCTCTAAGAAGGATTGTCCGACAACTCCTGAAGAGAGATAGCATATGAGTAGAGTCCCATATGCTTCGATCGTGGGATCTATCATGTATGTCATAACATGTACAGGGCCAGATGTGGTATAGTCATTAGGAGTAGTGAGTAGATACCAATCTAATCTTGAAAAAAATCACTGAAAAGTGGTTAAAGCCATTCTTAAGTATTTAAGAAATACTAAGGACCAATGATTGGTTTATGGCTAGTCAGATCTGAAACTTGTGGGGTTCACAGACTCCAACTTTCAATCTGACCATGATGACAGCAGAAGCATGTTGGGTTATATCTTTACTCTGAATGGTGGAACCATCTGCTAGAAGAGTTTCAAGCAGCATACTGTGGCAGACTCTGTTTGTGAGGCGAAGTATATCACAGCATCGGATGCCGCAAAGGAAGCTGTGTGGTTGAGGAAATTCATCACCGAGCTCGAAGTAGCACCCTCCCTTGATGGTCCAGTCCTACTTTACTGTGATAGTACTGGTGCCATTGCTCAGGCGAAGGAACCTAAAGCACACCAGTGGACGAAGCACATTTTGCACCACTTCCATCAGGTCTGGAAGATCGTGGATCGAGGTGACATCGACCTTCAGAAGATTGACGAAAAGGAGAACCTGACCGACCCCTTCACTAAAGCCCTGACGATAAAGGAGTTCGACAACCACAAGTCGAAGATGGGTATTAGATACTGTACCGAGTGGCTTTAGGATAAGTGAGAGTTGTTGGAAAATATGTCCCAAAAGCCAATCATCAACCTGTTGATGGTTGAGCAACCTTATATTGTAATTGATTTGTTAATAAATAAAATATATTTTTGATATTTTCATCATAAGTTTTCATCTTCTAATGAACTCCGCTGTTGTGATGAAGTCCTTAGGACTATTTAGGTTCAATAAAGAGAGGATTTATTGATTTGTTCTTAAAACTGTTCATGACCAAATGATGGGCTGTTAATAAGGATGACAGCTTCTATCGAGCATAGATCGCTGTAGGCCATATAGGTTGGTTGTTCTCTTAACCAAGGAGTGTAGAGATACTGGTATGGCATACAGATAAGATGTAAGGGTACATCATCATTGAACGTGACCAACTCTAGAGCATTCTACTGTCAAGAATGTCTCTGATGGGATATAGGTATAAGTGTTTCTTAGATCTGAGATCACCTCAGTGACTTGCAAGCAACTCACTGTGCTTTGGTACTAGACTAACTGAATTTTTAATTTAGTGATAAATGATTTTTGGACACAGTCGAGTACTTGCAAAGTCGGAGTGTGATCAAAATGGGATTGACCACTCCAAGAGTTGGAGAAGAATGAGTCAATGTATTTCAATTTAGCAAAATTTTGGCCAGGATAATCCATTAGATGGATTTAATTTTTTGAAATACAATGTGGACAACCTGATCAAAGTTGACAGTAGAACTCTGAGGTGTCTTATGAGCATTTTGGTCAAGGGGATGAATTATGTAAAAACTATTGTTGGGAAATGTGTCCCAAAAAGCCAATCGTCAAGCTGTTGACGGTTGAGCAACCAAGTATTGTAATTGATTTGTTAATAAATAAAATATATTTGGCATCTTCATCATAAGCTTTCATCTTCTAATGAACTCCGTTGTTATGATGAAGTCCTTAGGACTATTTAGGTTCGATAAAGAGAGGATTTATCGATTAGTCCTTAAAACTGTTCACGACCAAATGATAGGCTGTTAATAAGGACGACAGCTTCTATCGAGCATAGGTCACTGTAGGCCATATGGGTTGGTTGTCCTCTTAACCAAGGAGTGTGGAGACACTGGTATGGCATACAGGTGAGATGTAAGGGTACATCATCATTGAACGTGACCAACTCCAGAGTATTCTGCTATCGAGAATGTCTCTGATGGGATATAGGTATAAGTGTCCCTTAGACTTGAGATCGCCTCAGTGACTTGCAAGCAACTCACTGTGCTTTGGTACTGGACTAACTGAATTTCTAATTCAGGGACGGAAGGCTTCTGGGCACAGTCAAGTACTTGCGAAGTCAGAGTGTGATCGAGATGGGATTGACCACTCCAAGAGTTGGAGAAGAATGAGTCGCTGTATTTCAATTTAGCAAAATCTTGGCCAGGGTAATCCATCAGATGGATTTGATATTTTGAAATACAATGTGGACAACCTGATCAGAGTTGACAGTTGAGCTCGGGGTGTCCTATGATCATTTTGGTCAAGGGGATGAATTATATGAAAACTATATCCGCATGGGTTCTAAGGATGTTGTTCTACACATTCGACCTATCCGATCGTCGGGTACCATTGCTAGATGGTCACTTCGATTGGTATAGGAATTTGTTCCTATACTATCGGCTTAGGTTCAGACCTATGAGGTCACACACATTAGAGTTCATGATCCGATCAGATGGTTGATCAACGATTAAGAATCGTTCTAGGGTTAAATGATCAATACGATTGACATTTAACCCAGTGCAAGTGTTGCAGGAGGATCGATTAGCAATTCGATTGCTAATTAGCTTAATTTGATTAAGCCAATGGGCTGAGATTAAGTCTAATTAAATATAATTTAATTAGATTTATTTTGGACTTGATTGGATCAAGTCCAATTGGTTTATTGGATAAGCCAAGTGCAAGGAAAAACTAGTCCTAGTTCAACTAGGACTTGGGTCAATCTAATTTCTAATTTGATTAGAAAATTAAATCAGATTTAAATCTAATTTAATCTGATTAAATTAGGTTCTTAATTAGGTTAAGACCTATTTTAATTGGGTTGATCTAATTTTGATTTGATTTGGTTTGAGAAACCAAATTAAAACAAGTTATGAGACAGAATCCTAGTAGGACTAGGATTCCACCTTGCGCCACATAAGCCTTCTCCACGCCCTCTCTCTTATTCAATGCCAATCTCCACTTATTTTGTGCGACAAAAGCCCTCTCCCAGATCTCTCCCACATTCACAAAAGGTCTCTTCTCTTCTTTCTTACATGGAAGGTGGTTTGGATCAAATCTAAAAGGAATAAGTTTGGATTTCAAATTCTATGAGATAGAGTTTTAGAAATCCAAAACTCTTTCAATTTTGCACCGAATTTATCCAATTTTTTTTTGGAATTTTTGTGGCTTTTAGGGTATATATTGTGCACCCTTTTCTTATAATCCATGTACGAAAATATGGAGGAGGTGCTCAAGAGTTGGGCGTCCCTTAACTTGCCATGTTTGGATAAGCCTTGACTAGGTGTTTGACCTAGACAAGGACTCTATCATATCTCTCCATATAAGATGAGTTTCTTTGTGAAACTTTAGGGAGAGATAGATATTTGAGAGATCTTTCTGCCATCCAATAATCAGAGAGAAATACCTTTGGGTCGTGGAGATATAAAAGATGCAAATTTGGGTGTCTAGAGAGAAAAACGTGAACAAGAAGAGGGTCTTCTTCTAGGGTTTTTATTTTCATATCTTTCCTCCTTCCATCTTGAGTTTCCTGAGAGTGTCTCAAATCTGAAACTCCTCCTTCTACTTTCCATCATTGGAAGAGTCTAAATCAAGAAGAAGGAGGCACCTGATCAACCATCAAAGAAGGATCAGCGCAGTACTAGCATACTGTGCTGATTTCCTGAAGCAGGACTTCTGATCGAGATTCGTGGGCTCGTGTGGACGACTCCTAGAGGCCGGATGCATGTGCGGCTTGCAACATCATCCTCAAGCCCAGATCAGTAAGGTTAGAACATCTAACTTGCAAGGTAATAGATCTGATCTATTGTTTAATACATACATTAGATGTAGTATAGAAACATGTTGATATGATCAACATGTAGTTCATGCTATATTTATATATTTTAATTTTTGATTTAATATCATGTAATAATCATGTAATAGAATCTTAGATCTAGATATTTTCTGATCTTAGAAAATAAATTTTGATTTATTTTAGTCTTCCGCTGTATGATCTTGAAAAAGTTTCAAGATCTAACCCTCTTTTCAAGATCTAACCCTGAAACCCTATATCTGGTTCCTTCAATTGGTATCAGAGCCTAGGTTCTTTATTACTTGATTATTTATACATGCTTAGATTATTTTTTAGATTAGATCTAATTTATAATCTGATTATTAAATCTAAAATTAAAATTTTAGATCAATCACAAACTGCAAGGTTGTCCTGCTGTAAGGTTTACCCCTTACAGTGCAAAGGTTGTCCTAGTTTGTGTAGATCTATCTTTAATCATAAATTTTTAGATATGATCTAGATTAAATTTATGATTTATTAGATTTAAAAGATATTTAAATCTGAAATAAAATCTCTTTGTTAATAATTTTTGTGCAAAGAAATTATTTAAAATTGAAATTGTTTCAATTACATGAACCTGTTTAGATTAGATCTAAAGTAGTTTCATGTTTATTTCACTTGCATCTTGATTATGAATCAAACATGCAATATGGTTGGTAGAATCATATTGTAAAATTATTTTACAAATATGAAAATTATTTTTTGAAAAGCTGAACCCAACCCTCACCCAAAACTTAATTAAGAATTAAGAAGTTGTTTGATTAGGTTCTAGGATTGTGAATTGAAGAACCTAAGACACAAATCATAACACATTGGGTTAATGGGTTAGTGGGAATTAGGTCCATTAATTGGGTTAGACCTATGGTTAGATTAAAGATGGACTTAATTAGAGAATTGACTAAATCTAATCAATTGTTGTCTTAGATTAGGTCAAGGATTCTCTAGATCAATTACAATAGTTGTAGTTGGTCAAGTCCATGTCTTTAACGAGAACCAAATGGACTTGATTCTTGGCTAAGCGGTCTAGCATGAACTGTTAGGTTGATCTAATCGAAACTAATTAAACCAGTTGGTGTCTAAGGTAAACCAGACCGGTAGTTTTTAATTGGGAGTCTGCTTACCTGGCCATTTTGATGGTGTCTAAGGCAAGCTTTGGCAGACCCTCCCACTGATCGAACTTACCTGGCCTCTTAGTGAAATTATATTTTGATCGGATCACTTGACTATTCGAGCTGACCCATGTCAGCTAGGTAAATCAGTGTGACTGATTTAGGTGCTCCTAGACCAGCCCCTTTAATGGTCTCCCTTAAGCTGACCTGGTGAAGCCAGTGGGAGGATCATGATAAGCTGGTTCATCTGACCTTATCCTCTAAATTATTTAAATTCTCTAAAATTATTAGGTCCTTAAAATGATAAAGTTATGGAGATAACTGAGTCATAGCCTCCCATTAAGGTGTTTGATAATGAGTCCATGAACTCAATAATCATTGCAGACCCAAAGGCCTGGTGCTTGTTGACTAATGGAATTATCACTCATCATATGATGACTTGGAAGTGTCTCTCTAATGGTGGTTAGGTGAGCCAACCAAAGTTGGGCTTAATCATTCGTTGGTTAGATACACCAAGTATGATCATGTTAATGGTTGGACCTAACCGGATCCTTACAGTGGAGGCCAAAGCCTACTGATTAGGTTTCTGGGGCGAAATTAAAATTACTAGAAATTGTTTAGAGAAATAATTGGTTATGAACCTACCCTTAGATGTACATGGGTTGACCAACCAAAGTTGGGCTTGTGTGCAGTCTAAGTGGATTCTAGTACCCGCTAAGGAATTAGGGTAATTCCTCGAGTTGGAGGTAGAGGCTACTAATTCGAATAAAATAGTGGGAGAAACCTTTTGATTAAAGTCCAAATCTTTAGGTTTAATGAATCAATTACTAATTAGGTTATGATTCTCCTTTGTGCAAATATGGCCACTTCCCTATCGCTCCGATCATTGTTGGACAATGATAAGTTGGTGGGACCCAACTTCGGTAGCTGGTACCGAAAGTTGAAGATAGTCCTGGAGCATGAACGGATCCTATATGTGATAATAGATCCTGCACCTGAGGAGCCAGCTGTCAATGCACGTGGAACAGTCAGAGACACTTACCAGAAGTGGCTCAGTGATCGGACCACGGTGCGCTGTATCATGCTGGCTGCTATCATGAGCGACGAGTTCAGTCACAGATTCGAGACGGCTCAGCCAAAGGACAAGCTACAAGTGTTGGAGGATGCCTTTGGCACACCCGATGACGTGGAGAGGCACAAGACTAGTTGTGCCATCTTCAATGCCAAAATGCAAGATGGTGCCTCTGTCACTGATCATGTATTGTACATGATCGAGCTGATGGAATGATTGAGCAAGCTCGACTTTTCCTTGCATGAGCAGCTTGGGAAAGATGCAATACTGAACTCGCTGCCCAAGTCTTATCTCCCATTCCTCACTCATTATAGAATGACAAAGCCTGAAGAAAACTACCACGGGTTATTGGGGTTGCTTCAGAACTTTGAGAAGGATCACCAACTTCACAAGGAGTCGGTGAATTTAGTGGGAGGTTCGTCTTCTGGTTCTCGACCTTTTAAGAAAGAGAAGAAGAACAAGAAGAAGAAAGTAAAGAAGGTGCAAGTTTAGGCTAGGACATCAGTGCAGAGCCAGACCAAAAAGGTCAAGCCTGATAAGAGTCTATTCTACTGGCAAGCACCCTAGATTAGATAGTGTGTCAGATATCTACTTATGGCACTGTAGACTAGGTCATATAAACAAGAACAGAATAAACAGGTTGACTCAAGAGGAAATCCTCGAAATTAGTGATTGTGAATCACTTCCAACCTGTGAGTCCTGTCTTCTTGGTAAAATGACCAAGTCACCTTTTACTAGAAAAGGTGAGAGAGCTACTGAGCTCTTGAGCCTAGTACATACTAATTTATGTGGGCCCATGAGCACCAGTGCTAGAGGTGGATATTTCTACTTCATAACTTTCACGGATGACCTATCCCGATATGGATATGTCTATCTGATGAAACATAAGTCGGATTCATTTGAAATGTTCAAACGATTCTAAGTGAAGTAGAAAAATAAACTGGGAAGAGTATTAAAACTCTTCGATCTGATCGAGGAGGAGAATACCTTTCTAGTGAGTTTCTCACATATCTAGGAGAGAATGGGATTCTCTCCCAATGGACTCCTCCAGGAACACCACAGCATAATGGTGTGTTTGAAAGGAGGAATCAAACTTTGTTAGACATGGTCCGATCCATGATGGGTTTTTGCTAGCTTGCTGATATCCTTCTGGGGATATGCACTCGAATCGGCCTGTTATCTGTTAAATAGGATTCCAAGTAAGTCTGTAATTAAGACTCTATATGAGATATGGACAGGACGTAAGCCAGTACTTTCACACCTTAGGGTCTGGGGGTGCCCGGCCTATGTCAAAAATTAGTCACAGACAAACTTGGACCTAGGTCTGACAAATGCTCATTCATAGGGTACCCCAAAGAGACAAAAGGATATTTTTTCTACCATGCTGATGAACAAAAGGTGTTCGTCAGCCTTAAGGCAATCTTTTTAGAAAAGAGTTCCTTGGTGAAGGAACCGTTGCCTCTAAGGTTGAACTTGATGAAGTTCAACAGGTAGAAAGACCGACACCAATAGCTGAACCTGAGTCAGATATGATTAGATCACATCCGGAGCCCAATATACCTGCACCATTAAGGCGATCTGGTAGAGTACCACGTCAGCCGGACAGATACTATGGTTTCTTGGTCCGGGACGGTGATCCCATCAACTTGATGAGAATAATGAGGATCCGATCACCTATATGGATGCTATGCAGAGACCTGATTCCGAGAAATGGCTTGAAGCCATGAAATCCGAAATGGAGTCCATGAAGGTCAACGATGTATGGACATTGGTTGACCCACCTGAAGGGGTTAAATCCATTGGGTGTAAATGGGTCTTCAAAAGGAAGAGGGGCACAGACGGAAAGGTGGAGACCTATAAAGCCCGTCTGGTTGCCAAGGGGTATCGTCAACGTTATGGTATTGACTATGATGAGATGTTTTCCCTATGGCAATGCTCAAATCTATTCGGATATTGCTTGCAATAGCTGCCCATCTGGATTATGAGATCTGGCAGATGAATGTAAAGACAGCTTTCCTGAATGGAGAGCTGACTGAAGAGGTGTATATGATACAACCAGAAGGGTTTACATCCACAGATGAGTCCAAGGTGTGCAAGCTTCAGAGATCTATTTATGGACTGAAGCAAGCTTCTCGGAGTTAGAACATGCATTTTGATAAGGTGATCAAAACGTATGGCTTCATTAAGAATGGAGAAGAGCCCTGCATCTATAAATGGGCAAATGGTCCAGTTGTGGTATTCCTTGTCTTGTACGTGAATGACATTCTCTTAATCGATAATGACATCCCCGCACAACAGGGAATAAAAGTTTGATTGTCATCACAGTTCTCCATGAAGGACTTGGGTGAAGCATCTTACATCCTAGGGATGAAGATCTATAGGGATAGATCTAAAAGGATGCTTGGGTTATCCCAGTCCATGTACATAGACACTGTGCTGAAGAGGTTCAGCATGGAAATTCCAAGAAAGGCTATCTACCGATAGGCCATGAAATTTCTCTCTCTAAGAAGGATTGTCCGACAACTCCTGAAGAGAGAGAGCGTATGAGTAGAGTCCCATATGCTTCAGCCGTGGGATCTATCATGTACGTCATGACATGTACAAGACCAGATGTGGCATACTCACTAGGAGTAGTGAGTAGATACCAATCTGATCCTGGAGAGAATCACTGGAAAGTGTTAAAGCCATCCTTAAGTATTTGAGAAATACTAAGGACCAATGGTTGATTTATGGCGAGTCAGATCTGAAACTTGTGGGGTTCACAGACTCCAGCTTCCAATCTGACCATGATGACAGCAGGAGTGTGTCGGGTTATATCTTTACTCTGAATGGTGGAGCCATCTGCTGGAAGAGTTTCAAGCAGCATACTGTGGCAGACTCTGTTTGTGAAGCGAAGTATATCGCAGCATCAGATGCTGCGAAAAAAGCTGTGTGGCTGAGGAAATTCATCAATGAGCTCGGAGTAGCACCCTCCCTCGATGGTCTAGTCCTGCTCTACTGCGACAGCACTGGTGCCATAGCTCAGGTGAAGGAACTCAAAGCACATTAGCGGACGAAGCACATCTTGCGCTGCTTCCACCTGATCTGAGAGATCGTGGATCGAGGTGACGTCGACCTTCAGAAGATCGACAGAAAGGAGAACCTAGCCGACCCCTTCACTAAAGCCCTGGCAATAAAGGAGTTTGACAACCACAATGTTGGAAAATGTGTCCCAAAAAGCCAATCGTCAAGCTGTTGATGGTTGAGCAACCAAGTATTGTAATTGATTTTTTAATAAATAAAATATATTTGGCATCTTCATCATAAGCTTTCATCTTCTAATAAACTCCGTTGTTATGATGAAGTCCTTAGGACTATTTAAGTTCGATAAAGAGAGGATTTATCGATTAGTCCTTAAAACTGTTCACGACCAAATGATAGGCTGTTAATAAGGACGACAGCTTCTATCGAGCATAGGTTGCTGTAGGCCATATGGGTTGGTTGTCCTCTTAACCAAGGAGTGTGGAGACACTGGTATGGCATACAGGTGAGACGTAAGGGTACATCATCATTGAACGTGACCAACTCCAGAGTATTCTACTGTCAAGAATATCTCTGATGGGATATAGGTATAAGTGTCCTTAGACCTGAGATCGCCTCAGTGACTTGCAAGCAACTCACTGTGCTTTGGTACTGGACTAATGAATTTCTAATTCAGGAACGGAAGGCTTCTGGGCACAGTCAAGTACTTGTGAAGTCAGAGTGTGATCGAGATGGGATTGACCACGCCAAGAGTTGGAGAAGAATGAGTCCTGTATTTCAATTTAGCAAAACCTTGGCCAGGGTAATCCATCAGATGGATTTGATATTTTGAAATACAATGTGGACAACCTGATCAGAGTTGACAGTTAACTCTGGGGTGTCCTATGATCATTTTGGTCAAGGGGATGAATTATATGAAAACTATATCCGCATGGGTTCTAAGGATGTTGTTCTACACATTCGACCTATCCGGTCGTCGGGTACCATTGCTAGATGGTCACTTGATTGGTATAGAAATTTATTCTATGCTATCGGCTTAGGTTCGGACCTATGAGGTCACACACATTAGAGTTCATGATCCGATCAGATGGTTGATCAACGATTAAGAATCGTTCTAGGGTTAAATGATCAATACGATTGACATTTAACCCAGTGCAAGTGTTGCAGAGGATCGATTAGCAATTCGATTGCTAATTGGCTTAATTTGATTAAGCCAATGGGCTGAGATTAAGTCTAATTAAATATGATTTAATTAGATTTATTTTGGGCTTGATTGGATCAAGTCCAATTGGTTTATTGGATAAGCCAAGTGCAAGGAAAAACTAGTCCTAGTTCAACTAGGACTTGGGTCAATCTAATTTCTAATTTGATTAGAAAATTAAATCAGATTTAAATCTAATTTAATCTGATTAAATTAGATTCTTAATTGGGTTAAGACCTATTTTAATTGGGTTGATCTAATTTTGATTTGATTTGGTTTGGGAAACCAAATTAAAACAAGTCATAAGACAGAATCCTAGTAAGACTAGGATTCCACCTTGCGCCACATAATCCTTCTCCACGCCCTCTCTCTTATTCAACCCAATCTCCACTTATTTTGTGTGACAAAAGCCCTCTCCCAGATTTCTCCCACGTTCACAAAAGGTCTCCTCTCTTCTTTCTTACATGGAAGGTGGTTTGGATCAAATCTAAAAGGAATAAGTTTGGATTTCGAATTCTATGAGATAGAGTTTTAGAAATCCAAAACTCTTTCAATTTTGCACCGAATTTATCCAATTTTTTTTTGAATTTTTGTGGCTTTTAGGGTATACATTGTGCACCCTTTTCTGGTATCTATGCACGAAAATATGGAGGAGGTGCTCAAGAGTTGGGCGTCCCTTAACTTGCCATGTTTGGATAAGCCTTGACTAGGTGTTTGACCTAGACAAGGACTCTATCATATCTCTCTATATAAGATGAGTTTCTTATGAAATTTTAGGAGAAGTTAGAGATTTGAGAGCCTTTGTGCCATCCAAAAATCAGAGAGAAATACCTTTGGTCGTGGAGATATAAAAGATGCAAGTTTGGGTGTCTAGAGAGAAAAACGTGAAGAAGAAGAGGGTCTTCTTCTTGGGTTTTTGTTTTCACATCTTTCCTCCCTCCATCTTGAGTTTTCTGAGAGTGTCTCAGATCTGAAACTCCTCCTTCTACTTTTCATCTTTGGAAGAGTCCAAATCAAGAAGAAGGAGGCACCTGATCAACCATCAAAGAAGGATCAGCGCAGTACTAGCATACTGTGCTGATTTCCTGAAGCAGGACTTCTGATCGAGATTCGTGGGCTCGTGTGGATGACTCCTAGAGGCCGGATGCGTGTGCGGCTTGCAACATCATCCTCAAGCCCAGATCAGCAAGGTTAGAACGTCTAACTTGCAAGGTAATAGATCTGATCTATTGTTTAATACATACATTAGATGTAGTATAGAAACATGTTGATATGATCAACATGTAGTTCATACTATATTTATATATTTTAATTTCTGATTTAATGTCATGTAATAATATGTAATAGGATCTTAGATCTAGGGATTTTCTAATCTTAAAAAATAAATTTTGATTTATTTTAGTCTTCCGCTGTATGATCTTGAAAAAGTTTCAAGATCTAACACTGAAACCCTAGATCTGGTTCCTACAATTGGTATCAGAGCCTAGGTTCTTTATTACATGATTATTTATACATGCTTAGATTATTTTTTAGATTAGATCTAATTTATAATCTGATTATTAAATTGAAATTAAAATTTTAGATCAATCACAAACTGCAAGGTTGTCCTGCTGTAAGGTTTACCCCTTACAGTGCAAAGGTTGTCCTAGTTTGTGTAGATCTATCTTTAATCATAAATTTATTAGATATGATCTAGATTAAATTTATGATTTATTAGATTTAAAAGATATTTAAATCTGAAATAAAATCTCTTTGTTAATAATTTTTATGCAAAAAATTATTTAAAGTTGAAATTGTTTCAATTACATGAACCTGTTTAGATTAGATCTAAAGTAGTTTCATGTTTATTTCACTTGCATCTTGATTATGAATCAAACATGCAATATGGTTGGTAGAATCATATTGTAAAATTATTTTAAAATATGAAAATTATTTTTTTGAAAAGCCAACCCAACCCTCAGCCCAAAACTTAATTAAGAATTAAGAAGTTGTTTGATTAGGTTCTAGGATTGTGAATTGAAGAACCTAAGACACAAATCATAACACATTGGGTTAATGGGTTAGTGGAATTAGGTCCATTAATTGGGTTAGACCTATGGTTAGATTAAAGATGGACTTAATTAGAGAATTGACTAAATCTAATCAATTGTTGTCTTAGATTAGGTCAAGGATTCTCTAGATCAATTACAATAGTTGTAGTTGGTCAAGTCCATGTCTTTAACGAGAACCAAATGGACTTGATTCTTGGCTAAGCGGTCTAGCACGAACTGTTAGGTTGATCTAATCGAAACTAATTAAACCAGTTGGTGTCTAAGGTAAACCAGACCGGTGGTTTTTAATTGGGAGCCCGCTTACCTGGCCATTTCTGATGGTGTCTAAGGCAAGCTTTGGCAGACCCTCCCACTGATCGAACTTACCTGGCCTCTTGGTGAAATTATATTTTGATCGGATCACTTGACTATTCGAGCTGACCCATGTCAGCTAGGTAAATCAGTGTGACTGATTTAGGTGCTCCTAGACCAGCCCTGGTCTCCCTTAAGCTGACTTGGTGAAGCCAGTGGGAGGATCATGATAAGCTGGTTCATCTGACTTCATCCTCTATATTATTTAAATCCTCTAAAATTATTAGGTCCTTAAAATGATAAAGTTATGGAGATAACTGAGTCATAGCCTCCCATTAAGGTGTTTGATAATGAGTCCATTAACTCAATAATCATTGCAGACCCAAAGGCCTGGTGCTTGTTGACTAATGAATTATCACTCATCATATGATGACTTGGAAGTGTCTCTCTAATGGTGGTTAGGTGAGCCAACCAAAGTTGGGCTTAATCATTCGTTGGTTAGATACACCATGTATGATCATGTTAATGGTTGGACCTAACTGGATCCTTACAGTGGAGGCCAAGCCTACTGATTAGGTTTCTGGGGCAAAATTAAAATTACTAGAAATTTTTAGAGAAACAATTGGTTATGAACCTACCCTTAGATGTACATGGGTTGGCCAACCAAAGTTGGGCTTGTGTGCAGTCTAAGTGGATTCTAGTACCCGCTAAGGAATTAGGGTAATTCCTCGAATTGAGGTAGAGGCTACCAATTCGAATAAAATAGTGGGAGAAACCTTTTGATTAAAGTCCAAATCTTTAGGTTTAATGAATCAATTACTAATTAGGTTATGGTTCTCCTTTGTGCAATATGGCACTTTCCTATCCTTCCGATCATTGTTGGAC
>NC_025998.2:96396546-96413554 GCF_000442705.2 Elaeis guineensis | reverse complement strand
AGAGGTTGAGTTAGGACTGGTTCTGATTGATTTGGTTCCTCAGGTTCTTTAGCTCGTTGCTCTTGGGGAGACATTCTCCTTGAGCTAACTATTCTTTGATGCCACTATCTTGAATAAACTATTTTTCAAGAAAATAGCATTTCGACTCACAATCACATTGTGGTCTTCCGAAATATAGAAATAGTATCTTAATGACTCTTTAGGATATCCTATGAATCAAGCTCTAAAAGATCTGAACTCTAACTTATCCGCCTGCTGTCTCTTGACATGAGTCGGACAATCCCAAATTCTGAGATGATTCAGACTTGACTTCTTACCATGCCATATCTTATACGGTGTGGTAGGAACGATTTTAGAGGAAATCCTATTCAATACATAAATTGCTATCATGAGACAATGTCCCCAAAGAAATTCAGGGAGGTCGTGAAGCTCATCATGGAACGGACCATATCTAATAGGGTCCGATTTCTTCGTTCTGAAACTCCATTGAGTTGAGGCATTCCAGATGGAGTCCATTAAGAGATTATGCCATTGTC
The DNA here is from genome assembly GCF_000442705.2 of Elaeis guineensis. Classification (NCBI taxonomy): domain Eukaryota; kingdom Viridiplantae; phylum Streptophyta; class Magnoliopsida; order Arecales; family Arecaceae; genus Elaeis; species Elaeis guineensis. The sequence goes on along the minus strand of NC_025998.2, from coordinate 96,413,018 downwards.
CTTAAGATAGTCTGAGAACTTTCGACTAAGGTATTCACCTCCTTGATCTGATCAAAGAACCTTAATGGGCTTTCTTGTTTATTTTTTTACCTCATGTTTGAATTCTTTGAACCTTTCAAAAGCTTTAGACTTGTGTTTCATTAGAAATACATACTTGTACCTAGACATATCATCGATAAAGATAATGAAGTAGATGTAGTTGCCTCTAACCGGCACATCAAATGGGCTGCACACATCCGTATGTACTAGGGCAAGTAGGTCTGTGGCCCTTTCCCCATGTCCCACAAAAGGAAGCTTGGTCACTTTGTCTTGAAGGCATGATTCACAAACTGGATATGACTCGAAAGTCAACGGATTCAATAGCCTGAATTTCTCCAATTTGTTAACCCTATCTTTTGCTATATGACCTAGCCTTAGGTGCCACAGATACCTATTATTTGGACTATCTCTAGGCCTTTTAATTTCTATTGCATTCATATTTTACTCGATATTAAATACAGATACATCAACATGTAACTGATAGAGACCGTTAATGATAAAATTATTTGCAACTTTATTATTTTTATAAAAAATATTACAATGGTCCTTATGAAAGTTAATCACATAGCCTTCTTGTGCTAAACATGAAGCAGAAATCAAATTCCTGCTTGTTGCAGGCACATAATAACAATCTTTTAAAACTAAATCTAATCCTAACGGTAATCGCAGAGGGTAGGTTTCCACGGCCACAGCAGCAACTCTTTCTTCGTTCCTGATGCGTAGGATCATCTCCCCATCCCTCAACCTCCTGCTCTCCTCAAGACCCTGCATAGAAGTGTACAAATGAGCACTAGAACCTGAGTCAAGCACCCAACTGGATACAGAAGAAACCATAAGGTTAGATTCTAAAATGAGCATACCTCCAGAAAGATCATCCTTCTTATTCTTTAGGGTGGCCAGGTACTGAGGATAGTTTCGCTTCCAATGGCCGTCGATGGGCAGTGAAAATATTTTCTCTTATTAGCAGCCTTCTTCTTCGGTTCTGTCTTCTTCTTCTTGCCATCCACCTTCTGCTTCTTTGCAGACTTCTTTTTCTTTCCAAAAGACTTTCTCTTGGAAGAAGTCTGCTTCACAGTAAGAACTGAGCTTTTTGAACCTTTCATTGAAAGCTCAGCCGTAACCAGCATGTTCATTAACTCAGCCAAGGTACACTGCATCTTATGCATATGGAAGTTCATGATGAACTGACCATATGCATCAGACAAGGATTGAAGGATCACATCAATCTGAAAATCCTTGTTTAAGATGATACTGAGTTTTTCAAGCTCCTCAAGATCCTTGATCATTGTCAAACAATGATCTTAGACTGACTGCCCATCACGCATCTTGGCCTTAAAAAGTCTTTGACAGACTTGATACTTAGCCGCGTGACTCTGTTCACCAAACAACTCTTGCAGGTGAGCCAATATTTGGTGGGTAGTCAAAATATTTTCATGCTGGCGCTGCAAGTCATCAGACATTGCACCTAACATGTAGTACCTTGCTTTGTTATCATCATCCGTCCACTTTTTCAGAGACGCTCTCTGTTCAGCAGTCGGACATGCTTGCATGACAGGTGGGTCCTGATCTAAGACATGAGTTAATTTTTTGAAACCCAAAATAATTCTGTAGTTTCTCAACCAGTTTTTGAAATTAGATCCAGTCAATCTATGGGTGTCTAGTATTTTGGTCAGGGGGTTGGAGGTAGATATGTTTTCTGTAGAGAGTCGAAAGTTTCTAGTTAGATTTTGTAATCAGACTTAACCAATTTATTTAGGAGTTTTATTTTTAAACAAATTAGGCTCCCACTATTTTCTCAGATCCCTACACTCCCTTGGTAGAGATGTGAAAATCTTCGTGATCAGTAATTTCTAGTGGGTGGTGCGGTCTCACCAACTGGCTCATCACCTCACCTAACAGTTATTGGTAATGGGTCAACCGATGAGTGGACAACTCTTGTCCAATGATTCTCTAATCATGGTGCACCCAAAACTTGGTCTCTAATTCATGAAGCTCACCGTATTTGGAATATTGCTCCAATCCTTAGTTAAGTCAAACCCATCATTTGCACGAACTAGATTCCTGATTGGGTCCCTCACCGTATCCAGAATATTGAGCCCAACCCATCCTCTAATTCATAGCATCCAATGCCTAATGGACATGGTTGCATCTTTTCGATGCAACTGAGCCACTATAACCAGCCGAGAACAATCAACCCCAAAAAGGGCCCGCACATCCACAATGGTGGAAGACCTAGACTTAATATTTTCTTAGGAAGATTTGATTTAGGTCTCATTAAACTTGACTTGACATAGTCATAACAATTATGACTAACCTAGTGGCATGGGTCAGCTCAAATTGTTAGCCGCCTCAAATCAGAACTGGGTCGACACATATGGCCAGGTAAGTGAAACCGATGGAAGGGATATGCCATTAACTTGATAAGAATGCATTCGAGTCGAGTAGCTCCCAATTAAAAACCACTCGATCGCATCTGCCCAACTTACCTTAGACACCAAATTGTCGAACCAGAATCAATTGGGTTAGCCTATAATCCAGACTCTAACCACTGAGCCAAATTAGGTCTTAACTTGATCGAGTCACATCTAAATGTGATTCAACCTTGATCCAAACTTAATCCTATTAGGCTGGTCAATTATTAGCTTTCATGATCCCACCTAACCAACTCTTGATTCGATTTGATCAACCGCTAGACCTAATTGAGCTACCCAAGCCCGAATCTAATTTTATGAAAATATTTTAGATCTGAAATTCTCAATTTTAGACCAAATTGATTTCATAAACTTAATTCATTAATTAAGTTTGGATTCATAAATAAAATATATAAAATAAATCTTAGGATTTCAGGATCTAAAATTTTGCAGAAAAGTAAGTTTTGATTTCTGATTAAGGATGAACGCGCGGTACCCCTACATGTCATAAGAACACCCCATTGAATGAAAAGAGAGGGTCATAAAATCCTACTTCATTCTTATGATCGAACGGCCATGAGGAATACCTTAATCAAAAATATAAATTTAACTACAAAATTATTTAGATCTAAATTTACATATCTCATATACAATTTAAGATCTAACTAATACATGCTTTGCATACATCTCATGTATCAAAAATCAATCTAATTAACATGCTTTCAGATCTGATACATCACATGTAATATCTAAAAAATAAGATTTAAATTGAACTATTTAAAATTAAATCTATTCTAGATAAGTTACTGGAATAATTCTACAACTAGTCTAGGCATGCAACAGATCAATTTTATGAAAAAAATTAAATTTTATTTTCTACTTTTTGATCTGATTATAACACTTATAATATCAAAAAAATAAAGAATAAATTAAATTTAATTCATATTTTAATCTCATTAAAATATAAAACTTAAGAATGTTCATGGATTCAACTAATCCTAGTCTAGTCATGCATCTCATGCATGTTAGATCTTCTTAGATTTAATTTTAAATATTTTAATTTTAGATCTTATCATATTTGATGTGCTATCTAAAATTTTTTAAATATTAGATAAATAAATATAAAAAATTAGATCTAAATTAGATCTGAAATAGAGCCAAAAATTTGGCTCTAATACCAGTTGAAGGAAAAACCACCTTTTTCCTTTGTAGGATCTTCCAGATTTCATCAAATCTGGGGTGGAATAATTTAAAATTTTTTATTCTATGCTATTTTAGATTTAATGTATATTAGATCTAATATTATTATCTAATATTTAAAATCTAATATTAAATCTAAAAGTATGAGAAGTATAGACATACCTCAAGGGTAATCTGATTATCTTGTAGATGATCTTAGCATAGCCCGAGGTTCTGATGTAGCTACGCAAGTATCTGGCCTCTATCGATATCTACTTAGGTAGGACCTAGAATGTCTTCTCCTCATGAATCTACACTCCAAAAATTAGATCTCTATCTGATTTGGAAGTGCTTCAGAACTCCTTCTGAAGTTGGAGCAGCAGCCTGTCAAAGATGTCCTGCAGCCTTCCTATTCCAGGCATCACCACACCTTTTTCTTGCACCAGATGAATGTCTAACTCCTTAGACGTGAAGAGGGGAGAGATGAGAGCAGGGAGAATATAGAGAAGAAGAGAGGATTCTCATTTTGGCTGGGTATTGAGTAGAAACTTACAAACCCTAGGCGCAGACAAGGATTTTATAGACCCTGGATGCTGCGCAGTGCCACATCATTTGATCAATCAAAAAATTTTATTTAATCTAAAAAAAATTTGATTGGTGGAGTGATATCATCTGATCACATCAGATAAGAACCCCCACCCTCTCTCCTATGTTGGCACCAACTTTGGATAAGCACAAGCAACGGTTGGCGCCATAGAGTCCATGTTAATCAGGACTCTTCATCCTTATCCATTTGGGGCGCCCATTTTAATCCAATTGGGCTCACACCATATTCTGATTATGGCACCCAATTTAATATAGTTTTGGCATGTGTACACTCCACAAAAATTCTCCAATGAGCTCTCTTCAGTTTAAGACCCATATGTCAACATTTGACAGATGTCCTAAAATAAAATTGGCAGGTGACAGGAATTAGTAGGTGCTTGTCTTAAATTCATCTCATAAATTAAGACAAGCCTTTTTTGAGCTGGACAAACTTCATTTAGACTGAGAGAAATCTTTCCAAGGTTCTCTGAATGAGTCAAATCATATTTAGCTCAGTAGAGACAGAAAATATTATATGAGGGGAAAGTTAGGCTCAATCGTGTGCTAGCACAATTTCCTTGAACCTAATTGGATCTTATCCAAATCAATTGGGTTAGCCCAATTGATGACATCCAGACCCTAACCCTTATTTGTGTGATCCAATTAGGTGATCCAGTTAGGTTCAATTCTATATGGTAATGAGACATGTCATGATCTCATCATCGACATCATCGAAACTCCTTTTGATGGACCAAAATTCTTCTGATTCAGACAATTAGAATGATCGATCATCAATATCATTCTAATTGCTCCCAAAATCCACCAGTGACACCTAGCAGTATATGGTGGTAACTCATCAGAACTGAAGATGAACCTCTCAGTGCAGTTATTTGTGTGATTGAGTTCCTCTATCATGAGTTCTGACTGAATTAGGGTTAAGGTGAACTCGTCAAACCCAACATCAGTCATATGAATCAATCGATCGATCTGAGTTCGATGTGAAATCTCAATGAAAAACTCATTTTTTATTATTTTACTCTGCCATGGCCATGGGCTTAAGGATTCGATCTTTCGATCATCATAGGACTACTCCTCTCATCTATCGAGGTTGATAGATCCCATCTTGGTGTGACCTAGCTCCTACAATGAATATGCTACAGCCAACATACACCTCAGGATTACGAATGGCTAGGAGATCAAGTTATGTAGTCAAACTATAACACACTCAAGGTGAACTATCGATGCACCTCAGGTCAAAGAATTAGACACACAACTGCAGCATCAAGCTAGTCATTGATGAGAAGGTAGACTTCTTTATGACTGCTCGATATGGTCATGCTCAGTACTCTCATTCTCAATGAATACCTATACTCTCACTCTGGTGTCTCCACACCATAGACTCAAGACACATCTACTCTAAGGAAGCGATCGTACACCAACCTTTCGGATCGATCACCATCCTCGTGATGATCCTATGGTCAGGAGCTGTTTATGAGTTAGTAATGTAAATTCATGCCTTAAATTTTCAACTCTTGAAAATATGAATTGACATTCCTACTAACTCAAAAGATGTATCATAGACACAATATACACAATGTGATAGAAGAATAATCTATTTATTGATTTATAGTCAAAATTATAAATTTGCCCTTAGATTTGTATAGGAATATGTAAGCCAATCCGACATCTAGGGTACACATCTAACACCATCTTCACCTCTTCATGATCACAGAGCATCCCCAGATATTCAGTTCATACCTAATCACGAGGCTGATCCTTTAGAGTCTGTGAGGAGGCATGCTTCAGTTCCACAGTCAGAAAGTAGGGCACATCCTTCAGAGTTCAGACTAGCAGATGATCAGATTGAGATGATGTCCCAGTGTGTTGTCTCTATTCTATCTCAGCAGTTTGCCACTTCAGTCTTTGCACAGTGATCGACATCCCAGGGTGACTCAGACCAGACTCTGATCCCTCACATTTCTACTATTTTTCAGATGCTTACTGATCAGTCGGTACGCATTGAGCAGCTTGAGGGATGTATTTTGAGATTAACAGGTAGAGTATTAGACTTGCAGGGGCAAGTATTTGTAGGAACCAGATCTAGGGTTTCAGGGTTAGATCTTGAAACTTTTTCAAGATCATACAGCGGAAGACTAAAATAAATCAAAATTTATTTTTTAAAATTAGAGAATCCCTAGATCTAAGATCCTATTATATGATTATTACATAGTATTAAATCAGAAATTAAAATATATAAATATAGCATGAACTACATGTTGATCATATCAACATGTTTCTATACCACATCTAATGTATGTATTAAACAATAGATCAGATCTATTACCTTGCAAGTTAGATGGTCTAACCTCGTTGATCCGGGCTTAAAAATGATATTGCAAGCCACACACACGTCTGGCCTCTAGGAGTCATCCACACGAGCCCACGAATCTCGATCAGAAGTCCTGCTTCAGGAAATCAGCACAGTATGCTAGTACTGCGCTGATCCTTCTTTGATAGTTGATCAGGTGCCTCCTTCTTCTTGATTTAGACTCTTTCAAAGATGGAAAGTAAAAGGAGGAGTTTCAAATCTGAGATGCTCTCAGGAAACTCAAGATGGAGGGAGGAAAGATATGAAAACAAACAACCCTAGAAGAAGACCCTCTTCTTCTTCTCGTTTCTCTCTCTAGACACCCTAACTTGTATCTTTTATATCTCCATGACCCAAAGGTCTTTCTCTATAATTTTTGGATGGCTCAAAGGTCTCTCAAATCTCTATCTTCTTCAAAAATTTTATAAAGAAACTCATTTTATACAAAGAGATATGATAGAGTCCTTATCTAGGTCAAATACCTAGTCAAGGCTTATCCAAACATGGCAAGTTAAGGGGTGCCCAACTCTTGAGCACCTCCTCCATATTTTTTGCATAGATCATCAGAAAAGGGTGCACAATATATACCCTAAAAGTCACAAAAATTCCAAAAAAAATTTGGATAAATTTGGTGCAAAATTGAAAGAGTTTTGGATTTCTAAAACTCTATCTCATAGAATTCGAAATCCAAACTTATTCCTTTTTGATTTGATCCAAACCACCTTCCATGTAAGAAAGAAGAGAGGAGACCTTTTGTGAACGTGGGAGAGACCTGGGAGAGGGCTTTTGTCACACAAAATAAGAGGAGATTGGCGTTGAATGAGAGAGAGGGTGTGGGGAAGGCTTATGTGGCGCAAGGTGGAATCCTAGTCTTACTAGGATTCTATCTTATGACTTGTTTTAATTTGGTTTCTCAAACCAAATCAAATCAAAATTAGATCAATCCAATTAAAATAGGTCTTAACCAAATTAAGAATCTAATTTAATCAGATTAAATTAGATTTAAATTTAATTTAATTTTCTAATCAAATTAGAAATTAGATTGACCCAAGTCCTAGTTGAACTAGGACTAGTTTTTCCTTGCACTTGGCTTATCCAATAAACCAATTGGACTTGATCCAATCAAGTCCAAACTAAATCTAATTAAATCATATTTAATTAGACTTAATCTCAGTTCATTGGCTTAATCAAATTAAGCCAATTAGCAATTGAATTGCTAATCGATCCTCCTGCAACACTTGCACTGGGTTAAATGTCAATCGTATTGATCATTTAACCCTAGAACGATTCTTAATCATTGATCAACCATCCGATCGGATCATGAACTCTAATGTGTGTGACCTCATAGGTCTGAACCTAAGCCGATAGTACAGAAACAAATTCCTATACCAATCGAAGTGATCATCTAGCAATGGTACCCGACGATCGGATAGGTCGAATGTGTAGAACAACATCCTTAGAACCCATGCGGATATAGTTTTCATATAATTCATTCCCTTGACCAAAATGATCATAGGACACCCCAGAGCTCAACTGTCAACTCTGATTAGGTTATCCACATTGTATTTCAAAAAATCAAATCCATCTGATGGATTATCCTGGCCAAAATTTTGCTAAATTAAAATATAGTGACTCATTCTTCTCCAACTCTTGGAGTGGTCAATCCCATCTTGATCATACTCTAACTTCATAAGTACTTGACTGTGACCAAAAGCCTTTCATCACTGAATTAAAAATTCAGTTAGTCCAGTACCAAAGTACAGTGAGTTGCTTGCAAGTCACTGAGGCGATCTCAGGTCTAAGGGATATTCATACCTATATCCCATCAGAGACATTCTCGATAGCAGAATACTCTGGAGTTGATCACGTTCAATGATGATGTACCCTTATATCTTACCTGTATGCCATACCAGTATCTCCACACTCTTTGGTTAAGAGGACAACCAATCCATATGGCCTACAGCGACCTATGCTCGATAGAAGCTATCGTCCTTATTAACAGCTTATCATTTGGTCGTGAACAGTTTTAAGGACTAATTGATAAATCCTCTCTTTATCGAACTTAAATAGTCCTAAGGACTTCATCATAACAACGGAGTTCATTAGAAGATGAAAGCTTATGATGAAGATGCCAAATATATTTTATTTATTAACAAATCAATTACAATACTTGGTTGCTCAACCGTCAACAGCTTGACGATTGACTTTTTGGGACACATTTCCCAACAACTCCCACTTGTCCTAAAGCCACTCGACATAGTATCTAATACCCATCTTCGACTTGTGATTGTCGAACTCCTTTATCGCTAGGGCTTTAGTGAAGGAGTCGGCTAGGTTCTCCTTTCTGTCGATCTTTTGAAGGTCGACGTCATCTCGATCCATGATCTCTCAGACCAGGTGGAAGCGGCGTAAGATGTGCTTCGTCCGCTGATGTGCTTTGGGTTCCTTCGTCTGAGCTATGGCACCAGTGCTGTCGCAGTAGAGCAGGACCGAACCATCAAGGGAGGGTGCTACTCCGAGCTCGTTGATGAATTTTTTCAGCCACACAGCTTCCTTCGTGGCATCCGATGCTGCGATGTACTCTGCTTCACAAACAGAGTCCGCCACAGTCTGCTTGGAACTCTTCCAGCATATGGCTCCACCATTCAGAGTAAAGATATAACCCGACATGCTCCTGTTGTCATCATGGTCAGATTGAAAGCTAGAGTCTGTGAACTCCACAAGTTTTAGATCTGACTCGCCATAAACCAACTATTGATCCTTAGTATTTCTCAAATACTTAAGGATGGCTTTAACCACTTTCCAATGATTTTCTTCAGGATCAGATTGGTATCTACTCACTACTCCTAGTGAGTATGCCACATCTGGTCTTGTACATGTCATGGCATACATGATAGATCCCACGGCTGAAGCATATGGGACTCTACTCATATGCTCTCTCTCTAGGAGTTGTCGGACAATCCTTCTTAGAGAGAGAAATTCCTTGGCCTATCGGTAGATAGCCCTTCTTGGAATTCTTCATGCTGAACCTCTTCAGTATAGTGTCTATGTACATGGACTGGGATAACCCAAGCATCCTTTTAGATCTATCCTTATAGATCTTCATCCCTAGGATGTAGGATGCTTCACCCAATTCCTTCATGGAGAACTGTGATGACAACCAAACTTTTATTCCCTGTAGTGCGGGGATATCATTCTCGATTAAGAGAATGTCATTCACATACAAGACAAGGAATACCACAACTAGATCATTTGCCCATTTATAGATGCAGGGCTCTTCTCCATTCTTAATGAAGCCATACGTTTTGATCACCTTATCAAAATGAATGTTCCAACTCCGAGAAGCTTGCTTCAGTCCATAAATGGATCTTTGAAGCTTGCACACCTTGGACTCATCTGTGGATGTAAATCCCTCAGGTTGTATCATATACACCTCTTCGGTTAGCTCTCCATTCAGGAAAGCTGTCTTTACATCCATCTGCCAGATCTCATAATCCAGATGGACAGCTATTGCAAGCATTATCCGAATGAATTTGAGCATTGCCACAGGGGAAAATATTTCATCATAGTCAATACCATAATATTGACGATACCCCTTGACGACCAGACGGGCTTATAGGTCTCCACCTTTCCGTCTGCGCCCCTCTTCCTTTTGAAGATCCATTTACACCCAATGGGTTTAACTCCTTCAGGTGGGTCAACCAATGTCCATACATCATTGACCTTCATGGACTCCATTTCGGATTTCATGGCTTCAAGCCATTTCTCAGAATCAGGTCTCTGCATTGCATCCATATAGGTGATCGGATCCTCATTATTCTCATCAAGTTCGATGGGATCACCGTCCTGGACCAAGAAACCATAGTATCTGTCCGGCTGATGCGGTACTCTACCGGATTGCCTTAATGGTGCAGGTATATTGAGCTCCAGATCTAACTAATCATATCCGACTCAGGTTCAGCTATTGGTGTCGGTCCTTCTACCTGTTGAACTTCATCAAGTTCAACCTTAGAGGCAACGGTTCCTTCACAAGGAACTCCTTTTCTAAAAAGATTGCCTTAAGACTGACGAACACCTTTTGTTCATCAGCATGGTAGAAAAAATATCCTTTTGTCTCTTTGGGGTACCCTATGAATGAGCATTTGTCAGACCTAGGTCCAAGTTTGTCTGTGACTAATCATTTGACATAGGTCGGGCACCCCCAGACCCTAAGATGTGAAAGTGCTGGCTTACGTCCCGTCCATATCTCATATGGAGTCTTAATTACAGACTTACTTGGAACCCTATTTAACAGATAACAGGCCGATTTGAGTGCATATCCCCAGAAGGATATCGGTAAGCTAGCAAAACCCATCATGGATCGGACCATGTGTAACAGAGTCTGATTCCTCCTTTCAGACATACCATTATACTGTGGTGTTCCTAAAGGAGTCTATTGGGAGAGAATCCCATTCTCTCCTAGATATGTGAGAAACTCACTAGAAAGGTATTCTCCTCCTCAATCAGATCAAAAAGTTTTAATACTCTTCCCAGTTTATTTTTTTACTTCACTTCAGAATCGTTTGAACATTTCAAATGAATCCGACTTATGTTTCATCAGATAGACATATCCATATCGGGATAGGTCATCCGTGAAAGTTATGAAGTAGAAATATCCATCTCTAGCACTGGTGCTCATGGGCCCGCATACATCAGTATGTACTAGGCCCAAGACTTCAGTAGCTCTCTCACCTTTTCCAGTAAAAGGTGACTTGGTCATTTTACCAGAAGACAGGACTCACAGGTTGGAAGTGATTCACAAGCACTGACTTCGAGGATTTCCTCTTGAGTCAACCTATTTATTATGTTCTTGTTTATATGACCTAGCCTACAGTGCCATAAGTAGATATCTGACACACTATCTAATCTAGGGTGCTTGCCAGTTGAATAGACTCTTATCGAGCTTGATCTTTTTGGTCTGGCTCTACACTGATGTCCCAGCCTGAACTTGCATCTTCTTCACTTTCTTCTTCTTGTTCTTCTTCCCTTTCTTAAAAGGTCGAGAACCAGAAGATGAACCTCCCACTAAGTTCACCAACTCCTTGTGAAGTTGGTGATCCTTCTCAAAGTTCTGAAGCAACCCTAGTAACCCATGGTAGTTCTCTTCAGGCTTTGTCATTCTATAATGAGTGAGGAATGGGAGATAAGACTTGGGCAGCGAGTTCAGTATTGCATCTTTTCCAAGTTGCTCATGCAAGGGAAAGTCGAGCTTGCTTAATCATTCCATCAGCTCGATCATGTACAATACATGATCAGTGACAGAGGCACCATCCCGCATTTTGGCGTTGAAGATGGCACAATGAGTCTTGTGCCTCTCTACGTCATCGGGTGTGCTAAAGGCATCCTCCAACACTTGAAGCATGTCCTTTGGCTAAGCCGTCTCGAATCTGCGACTGAACTTATCGCTCATGGTAGCCAGCATGATACAGCGCACCATGGTCCAGTCACTGAGCCACTTCTGGTAAGTGTCTTTGACTGTTCCACGTGCATTGGCAGCTGGCTCCTCAAATGCAGGATCCATTATCACATATAGGATCCGTTCATGCTCCAGGACTATCTTCAACTTTTGGTACCAGCTACCAAAGTTGGGTCCCACCAACTTATCATTGTCCAACAATGATCGGAGCGATAGGGAAGTGGCCATATTTGCACAAAGGAGAACCATAACCTAATTAGTAATTGATTCATTAAACCTAAAGATTTGGACTTTAATCAAAAGGTTTCTCCCACTATTTTATTCGAATTGGTAGCCTCTACCTCCAATTCGAGGAATTATCCTAATTCCTTAGTGGGTACTAGAATCCACTTAGACTGCATACAAGCCCAACTTTGGTTGGTCAACCCATGTACATCTAAGGGTAGATTCATAACCAATTGTTTCTCTAAATAATTTCTAGTAATTTTAATTTTGCCCCAGAAACCTAATCAGTAGGCTTTGGCCTCCACTGTAAGGATCCAGTTAGGTCCAACCATTAACATGATCATACTTGGTGTACCTAACCAACGAATGATTAAGCCCAACTTTGGTTGGCTCACCTAACCACCATTAGAGAGATACTTTCAAGTCATCATATGATGAGTGATAATTTCATTAGTCAACAAGCACCAGGCCTTTGGGTCTGCAATGATTACTGAGTTAATGGACTCATTATTAAACACCTTAATGGGAGGCTATGACTCAGTTATCTCCATAACTTTATCATTTTAAGGACCTAATAATTTTAGAAAATTTAAATAATATAGAGGATGAGGTCAGATGAACCAGCTTATCATGATCTTTCCACTGGCTTCACCAAGTCAGCTTAAGGGAGACCATTAAAGGGCTGGTCTAGGAGCACCTAAATTAGTCACACTGATTTACCTAGCTGACATGGGTCAGCTCGAATAGTCAAGTGATCCGATCAAAACATAATTTCACCAAGAGGCCAGGTAAGTTCGATCAGTGGGAGGGTCTGCCAAAGCTTGCCTTAGACACCATCAGAAATGGCCAGGTAAACGGGCTCCCAATTAAAAACCACTGGTCTGGTTTACCTTAGACACCAACTGGTTTAATTACTTTCAATTAGATCAACCTAACAGTTCATGCTAGACCGCTTAGCCAAGAATCAAATCCATTTGGTTCTCGTTAAAGACATGGACTTGACCAACTACAACTATTGTAATTGATCTAGAGAATCCTTGACCTAATCTAAGACAACAATTGATTAGATTTAGTCAATTCTCTAATTAAGTCCATCTTTAATCTAACCATAGGTCTAACCCAATTAATGGACCTAATTCCCACTAACCCATTAACCCAATGTGTTATGATTTGTGTCTTAGGTTCTTCAATTCACAATCCTAGAACCTAATCAAATAACTTCTTAATTCTTAATTAAGTTTTGGGCTGAGGGTTGGGGTTCGGCTTTTCAAAAAATAATTTTTATATTTGTAAAATAATTTTATAATATGATTCTACCAACCATATTGCATGTTTGATTCATAATCAAGATACAAGTGAAATAAACATAAAACTACTTTAGATCTAATCTAAACAGGTTCATGTAATTGAAATAATTTCAACTTTAAACAATTTCTTTGCACAAAAATTATTAACAAAGAAATTTTATTTCAGATTTAAATAACTTTTAAATCTAATAAATCATAAATTTAATCTAGATCATATCTAACAAATTTATGATTAAAGATAGATCTACACAAAATAGGACAACCTTTGCACTGTAAGGGGTAAACCTTATAGCAGGACAACCTTGCAGTTTGTGATTGATCTAAAATTTTAATTTTAGATTTAATAATCAGATTATAAATTAGATCTAATCTAAGAAATAATATAAGTATATATAAATAATCATGTAATAAAGAATCTAGGCTCTGATACCAATTGTAGGAACCAGATCTAGGGTTTCAGTGTTAGATCTTGAAATTTTTTCAAGATCATACAGCGGAAGACTAAAATAAATCAAAATTTATTTTCTAAAACTAGAGAATCCCTAGATCTAAGATCCTATTACATGATTATTACATAGTATTAAATCAAAAATTAAAATATATAAATATAGCATGAACTACATGTTGATCATATCAACATGTTTCTATACCACATCTAATGTATGTATTAAACAATAGATCAGATCTATTACCTTGCAAGTTAGACGATCTAACCTCACTGATCCGGGGCTTAAGATGATGTTGCAAGCCGCAACGTGTCCGGCTCTAGGGTCGTCACACGAGCCCACGAATCTCGATTAGAAGTCCTGCTTCAGGAAATCAGCACAATATGCTAGTACTGCACTGATCCTTCTTTGATGGTTGATCAGGTGCCTCCTTCTTCTTGATTTGGACTCTTCCAAAGATGAAAAGTAAAAGGAGGAGTTTATATTGAGATGCTCTCAGAAATCAAGTTGGAGGGAGGAAAGATATGAAAACAACAACCCTAGAAAGACCCTATTCTTCTTCTCGTTCTCTCTCTAGACACCCTAACTTGTGTCTTTTATATCTCACGATCCAAAGGTCTTTATCTCTATGTTTGATGGTCAAAGGTCTCTCAAATATCTATTTCTCTAAAAATTTTATAAAGAAATCATTTTATACAGAGAGATATGATAGAGTCCTTGTCTTAGGTCAAATACCTAGTCAAGGCTTATCCAAACATGGCAAGTTAGGGGTGCCAACTCTTGAGCACCTCCTCCATATTTTCATGCTGGATCACCAGCAAAGGGTGCACATGTATACCCTAAAAGCACAAAAATTCAAAAAAAATTTGGATAAATTCGGTGCAAAATTGAAAGAGTTTTGGATTTCTAAAACTCTATCTCATAGAATTCGAAATCCAAACTTATTCCTTTTGATTTGATCCAAACCACCTTCCATGTAAGAAAGAAGAGAGGAGACCTTTTGTGAACGTGGGAGAGAGATGGGAGAGGGCTTTTGTCACACAAAATAAGTGGAGATTGGCGTTGAATAGAGAGAGGGCGTGGGAAGGCTTATGTGGCGCAAGGTGGAATCCTAGTCTTACTAGGATTCTATCTTATGACTTGTTTTAATTTGGTTTCTCAAACCAAATCAAATCAAAATTAGATCAACCCAATTAAAATAGGTCTTAACCCAATTAAGAACCTAATTTAATCAGATTAAATTAGATTTAAATCTGATTTAATTTTCTAATCAAATTAGAAATTAGATTGACCCAAGTCCTAGTTGAACTAGGACTAGTTTTTCCTTGCACTTGGCTTATCCAATAAACCAATTGGACTTGATCCAATCAAGCCCAAACTAAATCTAATTAAATCATATTTAATTAGACTTAATCTCAGCCCATTGGCTTAATCAAATTAAGCCAATTAGCAATCGAATTGCTAATCGATCCTCCTGCAACACTTGCACTGGGTTAAATGTCAATCGTATTGATCATTTAACCCTAGAACGATTCTTAATCGTTGATCAACCATCCGATCGGATCATGAACTCTAATGTGTGTGACCTCATAGGTCCGAACCTAAGCCGGTAGCATAGAAAAATTTTATACCAATCGAAGTGACCATCTAGCAATGGTACCCGACGACCGGATAGGTCGAATGTGTAGAACAACATCCTTAGAACCCATGCGGATATAGTTTTCATATAATTCATCCCCTTGACCAAAATGATCATAGGACACCCCAGAGTTCAACTGTCAACTCTGATCAGGTTGTCCACATTGTATTTCAAAATATCAAATCCATCTGATGGATTACCCTGGCCAAGGTTTTGCTAAATTGAAATACAGCGACTCATTCTTCTCCAACTCTTGGAGTGGTCAATCCCATCTCGATCACACTCTGACTTCGCAAGTACTTGACTGTGCCCAGAAGCCTTCCATCCCTGAATTAGAAATTCAGTTAGTCCAGTACCAAAGCACAGTGAGTTGCTTGCAAGTCACTGAGGCGATCTCAAGTCTAAGGGACACTTATACCTATATCCCATCAGAGACATTCTCGACAGCAGAATGCTCTGGAGTTGGTCACGTTCAATGATGATGTACCCTTACATCTCACCTGTATGCCATACCAGTGTCTCCACACTCCTTGGTTAAGAGGACAACCAACCCATATGGCCTACAGCGACCTATGCTCGATAGAAGCTGTCGTCCTTATTAACAGCCTATCATTTGGTCGTGAACAGTTTTAAGGACTAATCGATAAATCCTCTCTTTATCGAACTAAATAGTCCTAAGGACTTCATCATAACAACGGAGTTCATTAGAAGATGAAAGCTTATGATGAAGATGCCAAATATATTTTATTTATTAACAAATCAATTACAATACTTGGTTGCTCAACCGTCAACAGCTTGACGATTGGCATTTTTGGGAC